>NC_135961.1:49935051-50186572 GCF_053455715.1 Rhinoraja longicauda | reverse complement strand
CAGAGATGCTGCCTGACCCGATGAGTTATTCTAGCGTTCTGTGTCTGTCTTCCGTTTAAACATCTCTCCCGAAACAGATTTGGAATCTGCTACATCTGACGCTGCTTTATTAACGTGTCAGTGTACATCCATTATAAATAATATTTCAAAATGTAATAATTTTATTACATTGAAACCTTCGAACTACCCATCGATTTGTGCATTATACGCCGCTCCTCTTGCATCATTTGTTTCTATTGGCAGGTTGCGGTGTTCAGAGTGGGAGATCTAGATCAAGTGTGCGGATATCACGAATCTCCACCACACTGACCGATTACGGAGCGAGTTTGCCAGGTAGTTCAAGACAATGTGGAGAGAACAAGTTTTATTTCACTCGGAAAGTTGAGGAGACCTTCTTACCATGGCGAGCGGACTGTACTCCAACAACACTCTCCTCACCCCCGGCAAGTCAACTCAGAACAACTTTACCGAGGAGACTGTCTATCTTGACACTGTCTTTCTCGCGATTAGGTGCTTCGTCCCACCCATTTACCTGTTGATCATCACCGTGGGGTTGCTGGGGAACATCGCTTTGGTTAAGGTCTTTGTGTCCAACAGCGCCATGCGAAGTGTCCCCAACATTTTCATTTCCAGCTTGGCGGCCGGCGACCTGCTTCTCCTGGTGACCTGCGTTCCCGTGGACGCTGCGAGGTACTTTTTCGAAGAATGGGTCTTCGGCACAGTCGCTTGTAAACTCATCCCACTTATCCAGCTCACATCGGTGGGAGTGTCCGTGTTCACACTAACCGCCCTCAGCGCCGACAGGTAGGTGGAAAGGAGGAAGTGCGGGACAGCCGTGTTGTGATTTATATAAATGACAGTCTGTCCGTCCGTCTATCATGATGCAGCTCTAAGGGATTTTTGCTTAGGATACATACTTACATACATACATACATACATACATACATACATACATACATACATACATACATACATACATACATACATACATACATACATACATACATACATACATACATACATACATACATACATACATACATACATACATACATACATACATACATACTTACATACACACATACATACATATATATATATATATATATGCGTGTGTGTGTGTGTATAGATGTGTGTGTGTGTAGATGTGTGTGTGTGTGTGTGTGTGTGTGTGTGTGTAGATGTGTGTGTGTGTGTGTGTGTGTGTGTGTGTGCGTGTGTGTGTGTGTAGATGTGTGTATGTGTGTGTGTGTGTATAGATGTGTGTGTGTGTGTGTGTGTGTGTGTGTATAGATGTGTGTGTGTGTGTGTGGAGTACTGCGTGCCGTTCTGTGCGACCCATTTCAAAAAAGTTGTGTGGAGGCTTTGCAAAGGATCCAGTGGGGGTTTTACAGGAACGCTGCCTGAATTAGAGGGTTTCAACTACAGGCAAAGGTTAGATAGACTTGGGTTGTTTTCTCTGGAACGTCGGAGGTTGAGGGAGACTTGATTTTTTTTTAATCAATAAAATTAAGAGAGACATAGACGTAGACAGTCAGAACCCTTTTCCTCAGAGTGGAAATGTCCAACATTAAAGGACGAGGACTATAATGTGAGAAGGGGCAAGTGCAATGGAGATGTGCGGGGCAAGTTTTTTTACACAGAGAGTAGTCGGGGCCTGGAACGCATTGACAGGGGTGGTGGTGGTGGAGGCAGATACGTTAGTGGTGTTTAAGAGGCTATTAGATTGGCACCTGGAAGTGCAGGGAGTAAAGGGATATGGATCATGTAGAGAGATGATTCCTGTTCTGCCATACCTACCTACTTACCTACCCACCTACCCACCTACCCGCCTACCCGCCCACCCACCCACCCACCTACCTACCTACTTCCTTACCTACCCACCCACCCACCCACCCACCCACCCACCCACCTACCCACCTACCCACCTACCTACCTACCTACCTACCTACCTACCTACCTACCTACCTACCTACCTACCTACCTACCTACCTACCTACCTACCTACCTACCTACCTACCTCTTCCTCCATCATCTCCCATTCCAGTTCTCCCACCAGTCTTACTGTCTCCCATTACATTGTATCTCTGTGCTGCCCACTCTCCTGACATCAGTCTGAAGAAGGGTCTCGACCCGAAACATCACCCATTCCTTCTCTCCAGAAATGCTGCCTATCCCACTGAGTTACTCCAACGTTTTATGTCTATCTCGATTTAAACCAGCATCTGCAGTTCTTTCCCACCTACCTGCCTGCCTGCCTGCCTACCTACCACCCACCCACTTTGTCAGACAGATATCGTCCTTTTGAAGGATGGAGCGATGTCAGCATTTTTGCTGGAGTTGCAAGGAGTGCAGTTAGAGCGATGGTCTCGCTATTACAGCAAGAAGCTCGTTGATGACAGAGAGGGGTTCTGATGTTCTCCGCTGTGATGTGTTCCTTAGGGAGAGAAGGCTCTCCACTCCAACAATCTGTATGATATGATTAGAGCAGCACTAGCAAACATGAAAGGGCAGTACTCCAACATTCGCATTACACTAATTGGTAGTATTTAACCTTTTCCATTACTCGTGTTTTTCATAGTGATATTGAGTCAGGATTCTCAGATAATGAACATCGTTGGTCAAAATTGAAGCAGATGTTCATTGATGTGGAATACTCAACTGGTTTGATTTTTATCCTCGGGAAATTACAATTTCATAATGTAATAATTGCAAGCTGATGAACAAAGCGACATTTGGAAATATAGATTTATGATTGATTGCAATGAGTGAACATACCTCACTTCAGCTGAAACATGAAGACAATGCACCACGGGATACTTGATCCCTTATGCAACCAACCTTGAAGATCGTCATTGTTGCTTAAACAAAAGCATCTGAATCATGTATAAAAAATGAAAGAAAAAGTGCGAATCAACAATCAGATTATGATTGAAAGATAATCTTAAACATACCACATTCTTCTTCATCTTCTTCTTATCGTGTCCACAACATGCGAGATATTGTGTTTCAGCCAAAACTGAACACAACTCTTAGCAATATCATTGTTCTCTGCGTAGTCCTCAGCTTTGCATTTGTGCTCCAATAGAGTACGTCTCAATGGGTGTTCCATAGTTTATGGTTTAGGGCCACATATGCAGATGACATCTTCAGTGTCTATATAACTGTAATGTATTCATGCATATTCATGTGCCATGTTAATGAGTGGGTGTTCCTCATTAGCGAGAATGCCAATTCTCTGAGTGCATTCAAGAGGGAGCTAGATAGAGCTCTTAAGGATAGCGGAGTCAGGGGGTCTGGGGAGAAGGCAGGAACGGGGTACTGATTGAGAATGTTCAGCCATGATCACATTGAATGGCGGTGCTGGCTCAAAGGGCCGAATGGCCTCCTCCTGCACCTATTGTCTATTGTCTATTGAAGAATAATGTACCCATCTGAGTGTATGTGTGCATGGGGATAGGTAATAGTTGCAGCATGCTGTAGAGAAGTTTGGGGAGGTGAGTGCGATGGATACAGGTCACTGAGGATAGGAAGACTCTGAGGGAAAAGTTGGGGAAGGGCATATTCTCCAACCAGAGACATAAAGGTCAGTGGTCACAGAGACAGATGTTGGAATCGTGAGCAAAACACAAAGTGCCGGAGGAGCTCAACATAGTATGTTTTGTTAGCTCTTGCTCTCCCTCACCCCATTCATAATTGGCGGGTCAGGCAACACCCGTGGAGGGAAGGGACAGGCCCCATTTTCTTCAGACTGTCTTCGGAAGACGAATGCCGAGCTAAAACGTCACCTGTCCATTCCCGCCACAGATGCTGCCACTAATCATTTTTACGCACACACTGGAATGTCGTTGCTATTGGGAACACTGCTGCTTAATGCTCAGAGCAGGTTGCTGTGAGTTATAGCACTCTCTCTAGAACAGCATTTCTCACGTTTTTATCCTTGCGGAACCCTTAAAATAATTATCATGTCTCAGGGAACCCCTACTGAAAAATTATTTTATCTTTATTAATCCCTTTCTTTCTCTTTCTTAAACGTAAAGTTCATAAGGCTAACATAATATATTTTTCTGAGAACTGGTTTAAACAAAAAATAACTTACATTTTTCTCAAGTTTATTGACAATGCAAAACACAAAAGTGACTCAAAAATGCATTTAGATATGATTAGCTTATTTATCACTATTCCTCTGGGGACCCCTAACGACCTCTCGCGGAACCCTAGGGTTCCTGGGAACCCCGGTTGAGAAAAGCTGCTCTAGAACATCTAGCACTGTTTGGATGTAGATGTTTGATATAATTGAGAAGCTCAGTCAATTCTATGAACAGATAAGTCTCTTTTAGTTTAGTTTAGTTTAGAGATTTAGAGATTTAGCGCGGAAACAGGCCCTTTGGCCCACCGATTCCACGTCCAGCAACGACCCCCTGCGCCATAACACTATCCTACATATACAAGGGACTATTTACAATTTTACCAAGCCAATTAGTCTACAAACCTGTACGTCTTTGGAGTGTGGGAGGAAACCAGAGCACCCGGAGAAAACCCACGCAGGTCACGGGGCGAACATACAAACTCCGTACAGACAGCACCAGTAGTCAAGATTGATCCTGGGTCTCTGCAGCTGTAAGGTAGCAACTCTACCGCTGTGCCAGAATGCCGCCCACCATACCCTCTTGTGGGCTGATCAACTGTAACCTTACTCTGATTGCAGGTTGGGCAAAATATTTCCTGTGATCAATAACAGTGGAAAAACCTTCAACATTTTCATGTGGTGGTTTTTTTGCCTTCCCTTGCACGGAAAGTGGACATCGCACAAGGAATAAATGGTGACAGGGAGGGAAAGGCCTGGCCTGAGTGAAGCATAAAGCAGACTGGACTAGATGGACCTGCCTCAGTAACTTGTATGTTATCTTAATGCACCCGTTGGTTTCTTGTTCAAATGGCAGAACATCTAGCTGGCAAATGAGAGGTTTCACTTGCATTACCAATGATTTCTTAAGCAGTTCCTGCAGTGGTGTGTGAATGGATCTCTGGCAGATACAATCACTAATCTATCTGCACTTTTATTGTGCTGTTTTTGGTCTACTTATACCAGCATTGATTAGGGCATGTTTGAGTTGTAGCTGCAGTGTGTGCCTGCCTTTCTCTGTTGATTTGCTAATCCCTTCCCTACGGATATTCACCTTCAGTGCCCGCGATCAATGACAGTCACACATTTTTCTTTCAGCTGGATTTACGTGGTTGATGAGTTGCTGGGTTCTGCTGTGACTGTGAATAGAATAATGGTCAGAGAGTCATGGTGCCAGAGAAGGTTGTTGAGGCTGGGACTATCCCATATTTTAAGAAACAGTTAGACAGGTACATGGATAGGACAGGTTTGGAGGGATATGGACCAAGCGCAGGCAAGTGGGACTACTGTAGCTGGGACATTGTTGGTTGGTGTGGGCAAGTTTGGCCGAAGGACCTGTTTCCACACTGTATCACTTTATGACTCTATGATACAAAACGCTGGAGTAACTCAATGGGTCAGGCAGCATCTTTGAGGAAAAGGAATAGGTGACGTTTCGGGTTGAGACCCTCCTGTGCATGTGTGTGCACGCATGTCTGGTGTTTATGTGTATGTGAGTGTATGTGTGTGTGTGCACATGCATGAGTGCATGAATGAGTGGATGTGAGCTTTTAGGCATAGGTGTTAAAGTGAGTAGATGTGTGGGTGTATTGTAATGGCGTACCTGTGTGTATTCGTGCTTGGGTGCAAAATACTTTTGTAAGTGGGTGTGAGCATGTGTGTATCTGCGAGTGTATAAGTGTGTATGGTTGCAGAAGAAAAATTAAAATCTCCAGATACTTAATTTTGGTTGGAACTAAATAAGGTGACGAAACAGTGTGTGGATGTGGCAATTGGAATCTCTTGCCGGCCAGCTGTAGGGAAGATCATGGGAATCTGGCAAAACAAGTTTCAGATTTTTGGAGGGTATTTAAAGATGCGGTAGATGCATCTTTGAAAGATCAGAGAATTGATGGCTACGGGGAATTGGCACAGAAGAGGAGATGAGACCTGGGAAGATCAGCCATGATCATATTGCATGGTGGAGTAGGTTTGAGGAAACAGGGGTAACACATCTCTTGCTTTCTCATGTTCCTATGAAACCGCAGAAAGAGATTTATCTGTAGGTTTAATATGTAAATTCCTTACCCAACCAATTGCTCTCTGGCTTTTAATTTCATTTTCATGTATTTTATTTGAACAGTATTCAAACATGTATGCACACACCCAAATACAAATTTACCCACAGGCTCTCTCTTCCCCACCAAATTCATACCCACTCGCAGATGCACATATTAACCAATGTGCACATATACATATCATATCATATATATACAGCCGGAAACAGGCCTTTTTCGCCCTCCAAGTCCGTGCCGCCCAGCGATCCCCGTACATTAACACTATCCTACACCCACTAGGGACAATTTTTACATTCACCCAGCCAATTAACCTACATACCTGTACGTCTTTGGAGTATGGGAGGAAACCGAAGATCTCGGAGAAAACCCACGCAGGTCACGGGGAGAAACGTACAAACTCCTTACAGTGCAGCACCCGTAGTCAGGATCGAACCTGAGTCTCCGGCGCTGCATTCGCTGTAAAGCAGCAACTCTACCGCTGCGCTACCGTGCCGCCCGTATGTGTATGCCGCCCGTATACAGTATGTGGACACATAGAAGCACATGCACAATATAAAATATGTGGAACTTTCATACAGCATGGCAACAGGTCCTTCAGTCCAATTTATCCATGCTGAATCCACATAAGGATTGGGGTAATCCAGTGTATTGTAACAGTCTATCGAGAAACAATGCAGTAATAGCCAAGTAGTTAAAGAGTTTTAAAGAGGAGCAATCATTACATGATAGAATTTTACATTAAAAAATTGAAAGTGATTTATTTCAGTCTGAAGACAAGTTATAAATTTTGAACAAAACAACCCATGAATGCATGAGGTGTGAGGTTAACCATTGCAGATTAGAAACTATATCAAAAGGTATGACAGTGAAATTACAATAGTGAGCATTTACAGAATTAATTAATAATTTGCAATGTATCTTTAAGGCACGTTAGCAGGAAAAATAGAACATAGAACATGGAACAGACCACAAAGAATGGCTGAACATGATACCAAGATGAACTAATCCCATCTACCTGCATATGATCCATATCCATCCATTCCCTGCACATGTATCTCCACATGGTAGCTCAATCCAAGAACCCACCGCCTTCTGTGTAAAAAAACTTGTCCTGCCCACCTCCCTTGCCCCTCTCATCCCATAGCTGCACCCTCTGGTCTTAACATACCTACCCTGGGAAAAAGGTTCTGACTGTCTCCCTTTCTATGCCTCTTGTAATTTTATATACTTTGATCAAGTCTCCCATCAATCCAGGAAGCATTCTGGTTATCATCCTTTCCAAAGCCTTCACATTCGTCCTGTCATGAGGTAACCAAAACTACAGTTGGGAATAGTCCAATTATGGTTAATAAGTGAAGTGAATGGATGCATGGTATTGCCAGGGTAAGCAGCAAATCTGAGGATTAGAAATGTTTCAGAATTTAGCAAAGGTGTAGAAACATAGAAACATAGAAAATAGGTGCAGGAGCCAGCACCGCCATTCATAGAAACATAGAAGATAGAAACATAGAAAAATGGATGCAGGAGTAGGCCATTCGGCCCTTTGAACCAGCACCGCCATTCAATGTGATCATGGCTGATCATCTAAAATCAGTACCCCGTTCCTGCTTTTTCCCCATATCCCTTGATTCCTTTAGCCCTAGAGCTAAATCTCTCTCTTGAAAACATCCAGTGAATTGACCTCCACTGCCTTCTGTGACAGAGAACAGGGATGATGGTGAGGTCAGGAGTTCGGTGCCATTTTCCAAAGTTCCATAGGTTTTAGGGCAGTCCCCATAGATTGAAGGTGATTCTTGCAACTCCCACATATTGAGGAAGGTGAAAGACAGCGAACAGAATATTTGGTTTGATATCAGTGAACGAGAAATGGTTAGAATGTAGAAAGTAGTAAAGTGGCATTCGGAAAAATAATTGTAGAACTGGACAAAGTTGACATAGATTTACAAAAGGGAAGTAGGTGTGACAAATATAAAAGTGCTTATTTTAGTATGGATAAGAGCAAACTAATTGATTTGAGAAAGGTACTTGGAAGGTGTAAGTTCAGAGCATTAATGGGGAGTTATCAAGGGCATGTTTGAAAGAAACCGGAATTATCATGTTCTACAAATCTACAAATTGATTGGATGAATCAAACCGACAAGCATGTCGTAGAAAAATAATTTATGGAATGCATCAGGGATTGCTTGTCGAGCGGTACTTTGCAGAGCCATCCCTCAGCGGGCTTTCATAGATTTGATCTTATATAATGACTAGGGACGATTAATAAGAAATCTTCCAGTTGAAGATCCTCTTGAGAACAAATGACCTCAATATAATAAAATGTCATATACAGTCTGAGGATGAAGCTGTGTCTTCAATTTAAATACGGGCAATTACAATGGTACGAGGGAAGAGTTTTCAAAGGTGGACTGGGCAAACAAGCTAAGACAGGTGTCAGAAGATGAAAAGCAGAGACAAGAAACTGCAAACATTTTGAGGATGGGGCAGGGAGAGTTGATAGTGGGGAACCCGTAGATGTAGCGCAGCGGTAGAGTTGCTGCTTTACAGCGAATGCAGCGCCGGAGACTCAGGTTCGATCTGACTACGGGTGCTGCACTGTAAGGAGTTTGTACGTTCTCCCCGTGACCTGCGTGGGTTTTCTCCGAGATCTTCGGTTTCCTCCCACACTCCAAAGACGTACAGGTATGTAGGTTAATTGGCTGGGTAAATGTAAAAAAAAATTGTCCCTAGTGGGTGTAGGATGGTGTTAATGTACGGGGATCACTGGGCGGCACGGACTTGGAGGGCCGAAAAGGCCTGTTTCCGGCTGTATATGTATGATATGGTATGATGATAAAAGGCATTTGATAATGTGCCACATAGGAGTCTGGTGCACAAATTAAAATCCCAGGGTATTCGAGGAAGTGTGTTAGAGTGGATTAAAAACTGTCATGTGGAAAATTGAAAGTTGAAGTAAATAGACCATAGAATCATAGAGCTATACAGCATGGAAATAGGCCTTTAGGCCCAACTCCTCCATGTCAACCAAGATGCTCCATCTAAGCCAATCCCATTTGCCTGCGTTTGGCCCATATCCTTCTTAACCTTTCCTATCATGTTCCTGTCCAAATAGACAATAGACAATAGACAATAGGTGCAGGAGTAGGCCATTCAGCCCTTCGAGCCAGCACCGCCATTCAATGCGATCATGGCTGATCACTCTCAATCAGTACCCCGTTCCTGCCTTCTCCCCATACCCCCTAACACCGCTATCCTTAAGAGCTCTATCCAGCTCTCTCTTGAAAGCATCCAACGAACTGGCCTCCACTGCCTTCTGAGGCAGAGAATTCCACACCTTCACCCACTCTCTGACTGAAAAAGTTCTTCCTCATCTCCGTTCTAAATGGCCTACCCCTTATTCTTAAACTGTGGCCCCTTGTTCTGGACTCCCCCAACATTGGGAACATGTTCCTGCCTCTAATGTGTCCAATCCCCTAATTATCTTATATGTTTCAATAAGATCCCCCCTCATCCTTCTAAATTCCAGTGTATACAAGCCCAATCGCTCCAGCCTTTCAACATACGACAGTCCCCGCCATTCCGGGAATTAACCTAGTGAACCTACGCTGCACGCCCTCCATAGCAAGAATATCCTTCCTCAAATTTGGAGACCAAAACTGCACACAGTACTCCAGGTGCGGTCTCACCAGGGCCCGGTACAACTGTAGAAGGACCTCTTTGCTCCTATACTCAACTCCTCTTGTTACGAAGGCCAACATTCCATTGGCTTTCTTCACTGCCTGCTGTACCTGCATGCTTCCTTTCATTGACTGATGCACTAGGACACCCAGATCTCATTGAACTCCCCCTCCTCCTAACTTGACACCATTCAGATATAATCTGCCTTTCTATTCTTACTTCCAAAGTGAATAACCTCACACTTATCTACATTAAACTGCATCTGCCATGTATCCGCCCACTCACACAACCTGTCCAAGTCACCCTGCAGCCTTATTGCATCTTCCTCACAATTCACACTAGCCCCCAGCTTAGTATCATCTGCAAATTTGCTAATGGTACTTTTAATCCCTTCGTCTAAGTCATTAATGTATATCGTAAATAGCTGGGGTCCCAGCACCGAACCTTGCGGTACCCCACTGGTCACTGCCTGCCATTCCAAAAGGGACCCATTTATCCCCACCTCTTTGCTTTCTGTCTGTCAACCAATTTTCTATCCATGTCAGTACCCTACCCCAATACCATGTGCCCTAATTTTGCCCACTAATCTCCTATGTGGGAACTTGTCGAAGGCTTTCTGAAAGTCGAGGTACACCACATCCACTGACTCTCCCCTGTCAATTTTCCTAGTTACATCCTCAAAAAATTCCAGTAGATTTGTCAAGCATGATTTCCCCTTCGTAAATCCATGCTGACTCGGAATGATCCTGTTACTGCTATCCAAATGCTCAGCAATTTCGTCTTTTATAATTGACTCCAGCATCTTCCCCACCACTGATGTCAGACTAACTGGTCTATAATTACCTGTTTTCTCTCTCCCTCCTTTCTTAAAAAGTGGGATAACATTTGCTATCCTCCAATCCACAGGAACTGATCCTGAATCTATAGAACATTGAAAAATGATCTCCAATGCTTCCACTATTTCTAGAGCCACCTCCTTAAGTACCCTGGGATGCAGACCATCAGGCCCTGGGGATTTATCAGCCTTCAGTCCCATCAGTCTACCCAAAACCATTTCCTGCCTAATGTGGATTTCCTTCAGTTCCTCATCACCCTAGGTTCTCCGCCCCTAGAACATTTGGGAGATTGTGTGTATCTTCCTCAATGAAGACAGATCCAAAGTAACGGTTTAACTCGTCTGCCATTTCTTTGTTCCCCATAATAAATTCCCCTGCTTCTGTCTTCAAGGGACCCACATTTGCCTTGACTATTTTTTTCCTCTTCACGTACCTTAGTCCTTTCCAGATTGGATAGAAGTAACTACTGGAGCACTAGAGAGATCAATTCTTTGCCTGCAATTGTTCACTATTTACATTCATTGTACCTGGAAATAAGTTTTTCAAATTTTGTTGATGATGTAAAAACAGATGGAAGGTAATGTTGTGATAAGGATACTGTGATTCTAAAATGAGATATAGGTAGATTGGGTGAGTGAGAAAATACTGGCCAAAGTGGTACCATGTGGGAAATATGAAGCCGCATATTGTGGTTGGAGAAATAAAAAGGAGGATAATTTTCTAAGTGGGGAGGAACTGAGTGTAGTATACAGAGAGATCAAGGTGTCTAATGCAAGCATTACAAAAGGTTAGCAGGCAGGTTCAACAAGTAATTACGAAGGCAAACAACATTTTCGCCTTCACTGCAGAAAGGTTAGCGTCTGTGTCCTTGTGTTCTTGAGAGCCTGTTCTTTCCCTTCCCCTCTGACCCTCCCTCTCTTTTCTAGGGCCTTCTCCCTCTCTGCGGTCTTCTCTCTCTCCCCACTCCTCCGGCTCTCTCCTTCTTCCCACTCCACTGGGCGTCTCTCTCCCCAATCCCCCTTCCCTCTCCCCTCCCAGACTTTCATCCCTCCAAATAGCTACTGTTCCAGTCCTCTCTTCCGACAATCTACCTCCCCCCTTTATTCCCAGTCTGCTGTTCCACTCTCCCTCCTCTTCTCCATCCCACTCTCCCCACTGCACATCTCCATTACGCTCTCCCCGTTTCCTCTGAACCTCTTTCCCTCACATCTCCCTCCGTGACACCACCCCCCCCCCCCCCCCCCCCCCCCCCCCCCCCCCCCCCCCCCTTCTCCGGTCTTTACTTTCCATTTCTATAGGCACTTTCCCTCATACTTTCGGCCTTTAAGAATAAGGGGTAGGCCATTTAGAACGGAGATGAGGAAGAACTTTTTCAGTCAGAGAGTGGTGAAGGGGTGGAATTCTCTGCCTCAGAAGGCAGTGGAGGCCAGTTCGTTGGATGCTTTCAAGAGAGAGCTGGATAGAGCTCTTAAGGATAGCGGAGTGAGGGGGTATGGGGAGAAGGCAGGAACGGGGTACTGATTGAGAGTGATCAGCCATGATCGCATTGAATGGCGGTGCTGGCTCGAAGGGCTGAATGGCCTACTCCTGCACCTATTGTCTATTGTCTATTGTCTATTTTCTCAGCCCCGACCCGTCTATACCTCTCTCTCTCTCTCTCTCTCTCTACTCTTCTGGCCCATACTCCCAAAATCCTGCGACTCCCTCTCACCCAACCCAAAAGCTCGGGCCCTCTTTCTCACCAATCCCCCGGCCTTCCCTCCTCACTTTCCGGGTTCTGTCTCCTCCTCCACTCTTCTACCACCTCCTCTACCCACACCTTGCATGCCGCTCAGCATCTACTGCTCCAGCACTCCCTACCCCTACTCCGTCCCTCTCACCCCTATACCTCCACTCCTCCGGCCCTACCTTCCCCACATTCTTCCGGCCCTCCCTATCTCTAATTCTCTGGCACCCTCGGCTCCCACTCCTCCGGCCCTCTTCTTGCAATCCTCCGTCATTCTCCCTATGGTGGCGCAGCGGTAGAGTTGCTGCCTTACAACGTTTGCAGCACCGGAGACCCAGTTCGATCCCAACCACGGGTGCTGTCTGAACAGAGTTTGTATGTTCTCCCCATGACTGCGTGTGTTTTCTTCGAGATCTTCAGTTTCCTTCCACACTCCAAAGACGTACAGGTTTGTAGGTTAACTGGCTTGGTGCAGTGTGTGCAGGGATCGCTGGTCGGTACCGATGGTGGGCCGAAGGGCCTGTTTTCGCGCTGTATTTCTAAATTAAACCCCTCAATCACACACTCTCTGAGAGTTCCATATTAGGCCCACGGGCCGCTGTAGGCCCCAACACTGCCAGTGTAGGCTAACGGAGCTCGTTAACGGAGTTCGTGAAGCGGGGCCGAGTGTGTTCTCCGAACGAAGGTTGCAATCATTGGTGGAACGGGACCACGTGGCCGCTGGCTGGGTGAGGTCACGTGGGGCGCGGGCGGTGATGTCACCTTGTCGCGTAGTTAAGGCCCCTTTATAACATATGCTACAGGCCTCGCACTAGCTTAATCTGGCCCTCGTGGAGTGTGGTCAATGGTGGGAAGTCTGGTCCATGTGATGGATCAGGTTATATCCACAACTCTACAATTTCTTGTGTTCTTGGGCAGAGTTGTCTACAAACTAAACTGTTTGTCACTCCGTTGTCACTCCGTTGAAAGACTGGAGCGACTAGGCTTGTATACACTGGAATTTAGAAGGATGAGAGGAGATCTTATCGAAACATATAAGATTATTAAGGGGTTGGACACGTTAGAGGCAGGAAACATGTTCCCAATGTTGGGGGAGTCCAGAACAAGGGGCCACAGTTTAAGAATAAGGGATAGGCCATTTAGAACGAAGATGAGGGAAAACTTTTTCAGTCAGAGAGTTGTGAATCTGTGGAATTCTCTGCCTCAGAAGGCAGTGGAGGCCAATTCTCTGAATGCATTAAACAGAGAGCTAGATAGAGCTCTTAAGGATAGCGGAGTCAGGGAGTATGGGGAGAAGGCAGGAACGGGGTACTGATTGAGAATGATCAGCCATGATCACATTGAATGGCGGTGCTGGCTCGAAGGGCCGAATGGCCTCCTCCTGCACCTATTGCCTATTGATGCAGCCTGACAGTATACTCAGTATGGCGCATCCATAGCAGTGTGTAAGAGGCACTTGAGTCATGCCAGGAACTAGAGGCATTGGAATACCTTCTTGTTGTCACATTAATGTGGTTGATCAATGCCAGATCATTGTTGATATTATCACCATATGTCAGTCATCGATGCAAGGATTATTTCAGATGCATGAAGTAACGTTATTTTTCAGTACTTATGGGTCTTTGCTCTTCCTAATGTATGCAATATTTGGAAAGTTTAAGGGGGACAGATGGCCGTGGAGTTGTTACTTGAGGGAGGAGAGAGGCGAGTTTGGAAACCTGAGCAGATGCTTCCAAAAAGGGAGAAAGGAGAGAATGTGAGGGAGGGAGATCATCAACTAAATCCATAGCAAAGAGATTGCACAGCAGATATTTCTAGCCCTGAGAACTGTCACCTTCAGGTTCAAGAACAGCCTCTCCCCTTCAACAGTCAGGCTCTTGAATTACCCTTGGCTACCCTAACCACAACTGTACCTCAGTGCTGAGTTGCTATGGACTTTGCACTAATAGGGTTGCACTTCGTACTTTGGCTTGTACTAAACACTTTGATCTGGTTTAACTAGAATTACAGATAATTTATTGTATATTTGTTCATTGCCTAATTGTTGTTAACAGGCCTGTAAAGAAGCAGAAGCACCAGTTTATTTTATGGGGGTCCCCCACCCCCCATAAAATAAACCAGAGAACATGTACACAAACTTTAAAAACTTACCAAAAATAACAAAGAGTTCAAAAAGGACAGACAGACTGTAGGCGAGGCAACCATTGTGCGGCGCCCCCTGGCGGCCATTTATACTCATCCCACGCTTTATGTGGGATGAGCTTAAATGGGTGGTTGATGGTTGCCATGGACTAGGTGGTGTGGCGTGTTTCCATGCTGTATCTCTTGCTGACTCTTTGACTCATTTTTCCTCGAAGAGGATTGTGAAACTTTGCAACGCTCTCCCTGAAAGGGAAGTAAATGCAGAGTCTTTGAAATGTTTAAATACGGAGGTAGATACATATTTGATAATCAAGCCATGGGGGGGGGGGGGGGGGGGGGGGGGGAGAGGGAGAGGTCACTCCGAGGTAAATGGGAAGGTGAAGTGATGGTTATAATCAGACCAGACGTGGCCTGACCCTAAGTGGAAGACAGCCCAGAAGATGTCTTGTGCTCCTTTCTTGTTGCTGCAGGTACAAAGCCATCGTGAACCCCATGGACATCCAGGAGTCCAGTGCTGTCCTCCACACCTGCCTGAAGGCAGTCACCATATGGCTGATCTCCATGGTCCTGGCCATCCCGGAAGCCGTGTACTCACAGGTGGTAGAATACAACAACGGCAACAACGAGAGTTTCAGCGCCTGTGTGCCTTACCCGCTCTCCGACAAGCTGCACCCCAAGATCCACTCCATCCTGATATTCCTGGTCTACTATCTCATCCCCCTCACTATCATCAGCATCTACTACCTCCACATCGCCCGGACCCTGGTCAAGAGCGCACACAACATGCCCGGAGAAAGCAGCGAACACGCCAAGCGGCAGGTAAGCCACAGGAAGTTAACTGGCCACACTCCAGCACGTACAGACCCCGAGCAGGTACTGCAGGTAGTAGCTGTGTACTATGTTTTAAGGAGCACATTGAAAGAGAGGCCGAGAATTGCTGGGGCAGGGCCTCGGGGCGCTGAAGGAATGGCTGAGTGATTAAATTCAGGGATACACGAGAGTCCAGATTTAGAGATGTGCAGATAGTTGGAGGATTATAGGGCTGAATGAACGTAAAGGTTGGGAGGTGCTGTTAGGGGTGGGGCGATTAATCACAGAGTCATACAACATGGAAACAGACCCTTCAGCCCGCTCATCCATGCCGACCAATATGCCCATCTGAAATGTGCAGGAAGGAACTAGAGGGCCGAAGAGCCTGTTTCCGTGCTGTATCCCTAAACTACACTGAGGTGAGACCCTAAACGCATGTTCTCTAACAGTTAATTTCTTTGACCTCATCAGTCACCTCAGAACCCACAAAACAAGAGTGCAAACAAGTCGCCCTTCACCTCTAAGAACCGTTGGATCACAAAGAAGAAGAGGCAAATTTAAGCTATCCTCACTCGTCTCCCTTCTCGCCATCCCCCAATAAGCCAATAAAATCATGTCTTTCAAGATCAATTTTAACTAAGGTTAACCACAAGGACAAAACTGGCCTCTGTAATCTTTCAAGTTGAACGCATTGCAACGTCTATATTGAAATAAAACATTCCAATAAATTAATGCAATAGCAGTCCATTAGTGAAGGGTGGGTTCAGGAGTGGGCAAACATCTGAGACAATCCACCAATAATGCAGAACTGAAATGCTTGTCGCTTGCAAAAAAAAACAACCCACAAAGTGCTGGGGTAAGTCAGCGGGTCAGGCAGCATCTCTTGAGGATATGGATAAATATTGCTTGTGTCGTTGCATTATATAAAATGAGGCAATTTTCAAAAGCCCAAGAATGCAATTGTTATTGAGCATACTGAGTATATTGAGTATATAACTTTTTTAAATTACTTTTGATTCCAACATTTGGATTCCACAAAAATTAGGTGTGAGGAACTGAAAACAATTCCTCTTCAATCAACTGCGAGATATTACGAAGCTAGCAATCCACCCCACTATCTTTATTGCTCCCTGAGGAGTCCTGCACGACAGCATGGTTGGTAGCTCAGCTGAGCTGATCATCAATGAACAGTGGCTCACAGCACCGGTGGGACGTCAGTACAAAGTGCAAGCAAAGTGTCGCTGCATTCAAAGGCATGCCAGTCAACAGCCTGAGGCTGGGTCCTCATCATCAAACTCATTCTTCAGCTGCTTTCTGGAAGGCAATAAAATGTTCTAGAGATACAGCATGAAACGGCCTGTTCTTGGCCCAACTCATTCCTACATTAATCACGTTTTTTTATTCTCCGCACATTCTCATCAGCTCCCCCCGGATTCTACCACTCACCTGCAAACAAGGGGCAATTTACGTTGGCCGTGGGGGCGGCACAGTTGGGCAGCGGTAGAGTTGCTGCCTCACAGCACCAGACACCCGGGTTCGATCCTGACTACGGGTGCCGTCTATACAGAGTTTGTACGTTCTCCCTGTGACTGCGTGGGCTTTCTCTGGGTGCTCCGGTTTCCATCCACACTCCAAAGTTGTACAGGTTTGAATGTTAATTGGCTTCCGTGAAATTGTAAGTTGCCCCAAGTGTGTAGGACGGTGCAAGTGTATGGGGTAATCGAAGGGCGGCGTGGACACGGTGGGCCGAAGGGCCTGTTTTGGTATCTCCAAAGTCTAAAGATTAACCTATCAACCCACATGTCTATGCAATGTGGGTGGAAACTAGAGCAACCAGAGGAATCCCACATAGTCACAGGGAGAACGTGCAAAATATTTGACCTCTGGTCAGGATGCAATGTTCATCCTCTCATTATGTTATACACCTCAGTTAAATTATCCCTTAATCTTTCTTCCAGTCTCCTGCAGAAGAGTATGACAATTTCCAAAGATAGACCCAAAAAGCTGCAGCAACTTAGCACGTCTTGCAGCACCTCTGGAGAAAAGGAATAGGCGACATTTCGGGTCGAGCCTATTTCTTTTCTCCAGAGATGCTGTCTGACCTGCTGAGTTACTTCAGCTTTTTGTGTCTATTGTCGGTTTAAACCAGCATCAGCAGTCCGCTCCTTCATATGACAATTGCCAAAGTGCTTTTAACATGAATCATGACAATTGTGAAAGTACAAAGTAACAAGTCTTTGAGTGTTACTTCGGGTCGAGATTTCGACACTCATAGCCTCGGAATTAAAGGACGTTCTTATAGGAAGGAGATGAGGAGAAATTTCTTTAATCAGAGGGTGGTGAATCTGTGGAATTCTTTGCAACAGAAGGATGTGGAGGCCAAGTCAGTGGATATTTTTAAGGCAGAGATAGATAGATTTTTGATTAGTACAGGTGTCAGAGGTTATGGGGAGAAGGCAGGAGAATGGGGTTACGAGGGAGAGATAGATCAGCCATGATTGAATGGCACAGTAGACTTGATGGGCCAAATGGCCTAATTTTACTCCTATCACTTATGACCTTATGATCTTACGACTCCCCATGTTCAGTCCCTTCTCACCTCCATCTGGGACACCTTGCCTGTCCTCCACTATGTTGACACCTTTTGATTCCCTGGCCCCTGGCACCTCAGCTTCACTTTGGATACACCAGTCTTCATACACCTTTGTCCCTCCTCGGAAAGATCATAAAGCCCTCTGCTTCTTTCTGCGTCAAAGATCCAACTGGGCCCCACCACAAACACTCTCATCTGCCTATCTGATTTGTTCTTAACCTGAACAAAGACACAAGAGACTGCAGAAGCTGGAATCTCGAGGGGAAAAAAACAGAGTGCTGGAGGAACTCAGAGAGTCAGGCAGCATCTGTGGAGGCAATGAACAGGTGATGTTTTGGTTTGGGTCCCTTCTATAAATTGACGGAGAAGGGGGAGAAAGCTGGAAAAGAGAGGTGAGGATGGTAAAAATCTTGCAAGTGATAGGATAGAGATGGGGAGAAGTTGTGGTTTGGGAGAACATATTCTGCTTGGGAAGCCTAAAATGTAATGGTATGGACATTGAATTCTCCTATTCCAAGTAATAAGCCCCTCCTCAATCTCTCCCCCCACTTCATGCCAACAAGCCCCCCCCCCCCACAAGTCTGCACACACTTTTCCAACCACCCCTGCTATCCTTTCCTTTCCCCTCACTCACCTCACACCTCTCCCACCTCCCCCGATTTCCTTTTATTGTCCTTCTTTCCCCCCCCCCATTCTCTTTCAACCAAATCCCTCCCTCTGGGGTTTTTTATGTCACTCCTCCTCTTCTCTCCTCTCCTTATTTGACACCCTTTGTCTCCTTTTCACCTCTAGCTTTGTCATTCTCTCCATCCATCTAGCTACAGTATGACCACTTGCATGGACTATCTTTGTCATTCTCTCCATCCATCTAGCTACAGTATGACCACTTGCATGGACTATCTTTGTCATTCTCTCCATCCATCTAGCTACAGTATGACCACTTGCATGGACTATCTTTTTCAGTGGCTACTTGGAACAGTCCTTGTTCCAAAACTTCCCGGGAATAAATATCACCCTCAATTTATCCTGGACCAGCCACATCGAAGGTATGGCCAAGAAACCACGCCAACGCTTCCACTTCCATCGAAGGGTTAGGAAATTCGGCATGTCCCCAACAATTCATCCACAAACATGGCCGCAAAGCCATCAATTCCATTATCCAGATCAGATCCTTTGCAAGGCCCTCTTCTGATTGACACTCCTACTGTAGAAAGAATCAAATTGACAATTTCTAAAAGATGTGGCTGCACATAGTCACTTAGCTACATCCTGAAAGTGACTTAAACAGCCGTTAAGAAACTCCAATGTTAAGTTCCCTCCCATGGTTGGACACAGACAAAATGGCTTGTTGCAGGTTAAGCTGCTGAACTGCAAGTGTTATTTACTTGATGTTTGCATAGCTGAAGAGTGCTGTTACCATGGATACAATAGGGAACGCTGGGCTAATAATTTAGAGGCCTGAGTTTAAATCTCATCACAGCCACTTGAGAATTAATGCAGTTTGAAAAATATGGAAATATAAATCTGGCTTCTGCACAACTTTTTATGATCATGGAACAGTACGACACAGGATTAGGCCTTTCGGCCCGACATGTCTATGCCAAGCATGATGGAAAATTAACCTAATCCTTTCTGCCTGCACATGTTCCACATGCCACCATTCCCTGCCTGTTCAAGTGTCTGAACTAATTGACGCTTAAATGTTGCTATTTGCTCTGCTTCCTTCACCTCCCCTGGCAGTGAGTTCAGGTACCCACCACTCTCTGTGCAAAAAAACTTGCCTCGTAAATCTTTAAAATTTCCTCCTTTCACCTGAAACCCATGGCTCCTATATTTAACATTTCCATCTTGGGAAAACAAAAACTTTGACTATCTGCTCTAATTATGCCGCTCATAATTTGATGCAACACCTCCTCCTTCTTGATATGAACATACCCTAGAATTTCAGCATATCCCATACTGATCTCAATGTCCACCCTGTCCTTCTCCTTGGAAAAATAAGGATGCAAAGGACTTGCTTCTTCTTCTTTCTTCTTTCG
The DNA here is from genome assembly GCF_053455715.1 of Rhinoraja longicauda. NCBI lineage: Eukaryota > Metazoa > Chordata > Chondrichthyes > Rajiformes > Arhynchobatidae > Rhinoraja > Rhinoraja longicauda. The sequence goes on along the minus strand of NC_135961.1, from coordinate 50,166,565 downwards.
TACTTCAACTACAACAATCAAAAATGGCAATTGGTGCTTCAGAGTACCGTAGTTGACGCTTTGCTGCAAATTTTGCCAGTTCCGTAGAACTACCCAGGGTGGACGATGAGGACGTAAAGCAGCTCCCACCCCATGACTTGGTTAATACCTCGCCTACATCCTCTGGCTCCAAACATGAACCCCTCCTTTGTCCTTGAGTGTTGCAACCCTCTCTCTGGGTACCATCTTGTTTATAATGTGTGTATTAAATGCCTTGGGATTTTTCTTCAGGCCTACTTGCAAAAGACATTTCAGGACATCTTTCGGGTGTCCTGATTCCCCATTTAAATTATTTTCTTCTTCTTTAAGATTCCTCAATTGTTGTTAATAAATAAAAAACAATAATTTCTTATTGTTCAACTGGCAGAGGTGTTCACCAACATCTTCAACCTCTCTCTGAGTCAGTCTGTGGTTCCCACCTCCTTCAAAGCATCCATCATCGTTCCTGTTCCAAAGAAACCAGTAACCTCCTGTTTAAATGACTACCGTCCTGTCGCACTGACATCAGTCATCATGAAGTGCTTCGAGCGACTAGTCAAAACTCACATCTGCTCCTCTCTCCCTGACACCTTGGACCCTCTTCAGTTTGCATATAGACCAAACAGGGCCACGGACGATGCCGTCGCCATGGCAATACATACTGCGCTCACCCACCTGGACAAAGGAAATACATATGTGAGAATGCTCTTTATTGACTACAGCTCGGCATTCAACACTATTATTCCCTCAAAACTTGCCCCCAAGCTCCTTGATCTTGGAATGGAGACTTCCATCTGCAGATGGATATTCGATTTCCTGATGGGCAGGCCCCAGGTGGTGAGAATTGGCAGCCACACTTCTTCCTCACTGATCCTCAACACAGGCACACCACAGGGCAGTGTGCTCAGTCCTCTCCTGTACTCCCTGTTCATGCATGACTGTACAGCATTATAAGCACAGCTCAAACAGCATCCTAAGGTTTGCTGACGACACGACCATCTTGGGCCTCATCACAGACAACAATGAGACGGCCTACTGAGAGGAGGTAAAGGCACTAAACAGCTGGTGCCAGGAAAATAACCTCTCTCTCAATGTCAGCAAAACTAAAGAGATGATTGTGGACTACAGGAGACAGCGGGGGAGTGGACACCTCCCCATCCACATCGGTGATGCTGAGGTTGAAAGGGTCAGCAGCTTTAAGTTCTTCAGTGTGCACATCACTGAGGACCTTTCCTGGACACTGCACACAGACACAATAACAAAGAGCCAGTGGCTCTTTTTCCTGAGAAGACTGAGGAAGTTTGGCATGATCGCCAGCATCCTCACAAACTTCTACAGATGCACCATCGAGAGCCTGCTGACGGGCTGCATTACAGTCTGGTACGGGAACTGTTCTGCCCACAGCCACAAATCACTAGAGAGTGGTGAAGACGGCACAGCACATCACTGGCAACTGTCTCCCGGCCACTCAGGACATTTTCTACCAGCGGTGCCTGCGGAAGGCACGCAGCATCATCAAGGACCACAGCCACCCAGAACGCAGGCTGTTCTCCTTGTTACCGTCAGGCAGACGATACAGGAGTATGGCTGCGCGTACCACCAGACTTAAGAACAGTTTCTACCATCAGGCCATCAGGCTTCTGAACTCATAAACACATTTCAAATCATATATGTTGATTATTTTTAATATTATCTTTTTACCTATTTTTAATATTGTCTTTTTACCTTACTAATGTCATTTAAAAAATCTTATTTATCCTTGGAATATTACTGCTGAGGTGACCCGTTGTCTTGTCAAATACATTTCATTGTGCCGTTGACCCTGTGCCAACTGTGACAAATAAAAAAAATATTATTATTATTATTAATTTCCTGCAGGGAAGATATCATTTTGCCCTGCATTAGTCTAGCTCATGTGCCTGTAGTCAAATGTTAATGTGGTGAACACTCAACCATTACAATAGAGTGTTCATTGCAGAATACTGTTTTGACGGGTCGTGCTAACTGTTCTAATGTGCAAAGAATAATGAGGGAAAAACAAGGCAGAGATTTTTTTCCCCCCAGGCAATTGAGTGGTTCAGAATTTGTGTAAAAGGTTTAGCAGGGCAGGTTGTACTGCAGATGCTAGAAATCTGAAATAATTCCAAAAATTTCCAGAAACATTCAGCAAGCTAGGCAGCATTTACTGAAAGCGAAAAAATGTTTCAGGTTGCCGATCCTCCGTCAGAACTGGGAAAAGTTGGAGAGGCACCATGTTTTAAGCAGAGATGGAGAGAGTGAGCGAGAGGAAAGGAGAAGAGGAAGTGTTGTAGTTCGTGCCCTATGAACAGAATAGTCAGACAACCAAAATCATTTAACCTCTTTATTCTACTCACCCAGGTGGGAGAGAGCCAAGATACCGGAACGTTCTTGGAAACGTTCAGGCAGCCAGTGTAGCCTCTCTCCCCGAATGCTAACAATTACACACATTTTATACCCTTAATACATATCATCATCATGTATATACAGCCGGAAACAGGCCTTTTCGGCCCTCCAAGTCCGTGCCGCCCAGCGACCCCCGTACATTAACACTATCCTACACCCACTAGGGACAATTTTTACATTTACCCAGCCAATTAACCTACATACCTGTACGTCTTTGGAGTGTGGGAGGAAACCGAAGATCTCGGAGAAAACGCACGCAGGTCACGGGGAGAACGTACAAACTCCTTACAGCGCAGCACCCGTAGTAAGGATCGAACCTGAGTCTCCGGCGCTGCATTCGCTGTAAAGCAGCAACTCTACCGCTGTGCCACCGTGCCGCCCATTTCCGTTGCTACCTTATATGGCAAGTTTTACAATGTCCTATAAATCTTTATGTGTCTTTCGGGACCTCCGTGTCCGTGTGTCCATCGTGACCTCTTCTTTCTTGGGAACAAAGGGCAGTCCATGTGGCAAGATGTTCTTCTTAACACTTCAAAGCACGGTAGCACTTCAAAGCACAGTAGCACTTCAAAGCACTTCCAATTTTGTTGTACTGTTCGTTCAATGACAATAAAGGCATATTATTATTATTATTATTATTATTATTATTATTATTATTATTATTATTATTATTATTATTATTATTATTATTATTATTATTATTATTATTATTATTATTATTATTATTATTATTATTATTATTATTATTATTATTATTATTATTATTATTATTATTATTATTACCACCAAGACAATTAACCTACAAAACTGCACATCTTTGGAGTGTGGGAGGAAACCGGAGCACCCGAAGGAAACACACGCAGGTTACGGGGAGAACGTACAAACTTCATACAGACAGCACCCGAGGTCTGGATTGTACCCGGGTCTCTGGCGTTGTAAGGCTGTAACTCTCCGGCTGCGCCACTGTGCCACCCTATGTTCCTGAGTCTGGTGGTATGAGCTTTCAAGCTTCAGAATCTGAGTTTCCTCCCGCCTTTATTTCCTACTTACTTCTGTTCCTTTCTTTTTCAGATGGAAACGCGGAAGCGCCTTGCCAAGATCGTGCTGGTGTTCGTTGGCCTATTTGCGACGTGCTGGTTTCCCAACCACGTGCTCTACATGTACCGGTCCTTCCACTACGGCCAGATCGACCCTTCCCTCGGGCACCTCCTGGTCACGGTGCTGGGCCGGGTGCTGAGCTTCTGTAACTCCTGCGTCAATCCTTTCGCCCTGTACCTGCTGAGCGAGACCTTCCGGAGACACTTCAACAGCCACCTCCGGTGTAAAGGGCAGCACCGGCGGTCCGGGTCCACCAGTTACTTCCAGAGCACCTCCGCCATGCGCATGACCTCGGTGAGAAGCAGCAACAGGAACACCATCGCCAACGGTCACAGCCTCAAACAGGAGTCAGTAGCCTGAACCGCAACACATTGTACCTTCTTCACCATCCACTATCATGAGGCAAGTTAACCCCACTCCCTCGTGCACTGGTTTTAACGGCCAAAAGGAGAAATGGAAGAGAAATAAACCAGCAGATTCCCCTCTCACCCTCCCAATCCAAGTCAGACCGAAGACGTGCATGATTTCACCGTCTCTGCAAGATTCTTTGTAAAACAGGTTTAAATGTCTCAGGCCAGTTCTCTGTGCATCTGGAGGTGACTGTGAAAATACTGTGTAAACACAGGCATTCTTGCTCCAAGCCTGTCCCACAATGTTGGCTGTGGAGTGAGAGTAATAGAGTCACACAGCGTGGAAACAGACCCTTCAATTCAACTTATTCATGCTGACCAAGAAGCCTTTCTCAGCTTGTTCTATTTGGCTGCACTCAGTCCATATTCCTCTAAATCTTTCCTATCTACGTACCTGTCAATATGTCGTTTGGAGGTTGTAATTGTATCTGCCCCTATTACTTTCTCTGACAGCTCATTCCACACACCCACCATCCTGGAGAAACCTGCCCCTCAGATCCCCTTTAAATCTTTTCGCTCCCACCTTGAAACTACTCCCTTTCGTTTTAGATTCGCCTAGGCTGGGAAAAAGACAGTGAGCATTTCTCCCAACTTCAATCTCATGATTTTATATACGTCCATAAAGTTACCCCTCAGCCTCATTCACTTCAGGAAAAAACATTCCCAAAATATCTAGTCTCTCCATATAACTCAAGCCTATCAGTCCCACCAATAAGCTTGTGATTGTTTTCTGCACTTTCCTCAGCTTAATCACATCCTTCCTTTGGTGTGGTGACATGATCCTATATGTAGATAACCTTCCCTGTGGTAGCTTGGTTCTTTCTCCAGTATCCTATTGTCACAGTTTGGCTGGATCTAGTTGGTTAGAGAGTCATAGAATGATACAAACAGGCCCTTCAGCCCAACTTGCCCACACCGGCCAACATGTCCCAGCTACACTAGTCTCACCTGCCCGCGTTTGGTCCATAACCCTCCAAACCTGTCCAACCAATGTACCTATCTAACTGTTTCTTAAATCTTGGGATAGTCCCTGCCCCAACTACCTCCTCTGGCAGCTCGTTCCATACACCTACCACCCTTTGTGTGAAAACGTTACCCCTCAGATTCCTATTAAATCTTTTCCCCTTCACCAAACCTCTGTCCTCTGGTCCTCGATTCACCTACTCTGGGTAAGAGCCTCTGTGCATCTAACCGATCTCTTCCTCTCATGATTTTATATACTAACCTTAGCCTGACCTTCTCTCTCATGTGCCTGCTTTATCTGACATAGATCAAGAAGGTCCCCAATCAGTTGTTGTTCCGCCTCAGGCTTGGTTTCATGATGCAACAGTTTCAGAGACTCCCACTACTCCCTTAATGTCTGAAAGCCATTGAGTCATAGTCATAGAGTCATTGAGTCATGTAGTGTGGAAATAGGCCCTTCGGCCCAACTTGCCCACACCAACCAACATATCCCGACTATACTAGTCCCACCTGCTTGTGTTGGGCCCATATCTCTCTAAACCGGTCCTGTCCATGTACCTGTCCAAATGTTTATTGAGTACCTACCTCTATACCCAGAGAACCTACATGCAAGGTGAGCAAGTTTGCAGATGACACAAAGGTGGGTGGTATTGTAGATAGTGAAGATAGTTGTCAAAAATTGCAGCAGGATCTTGATCGGTTGGACAGGTGTGCTGAGGAATGTTTGATGGAATTTAATACAGAGATATGTGAGGTGTTATACTTTGGGAGCATTAACATGGGCAGAACCTACATAGTGAACAATAAGGCTCTGGGGCGTGTTATAGAGCAGAGCGATATAGGAGTACAGGAACATAGTTCATTGAAAGTTGCATCACGGGTAGATAGAGTGGTCAAAAGGCTTTTGGCACCTTAACCTTCATCAGTTAGAGCATTGAGTATAGAAGTTATGAGGTCATGTTGCAGTTGTATAAGATGTTGGTGAGGCCGCATTTAGAGTATTGTGTTCAGTTGTGGGCACCATGTTATCAGAAGGATGTAGTCAAGCTGGAAAGGGTGTAGAGATTGACAAGGCTGTTTCCAGAACTTGAAGGCCTGAGCTATGGGTAGAGGTTGAGTACGCTGGGACTCTATTCCTTGGAGCACGAAAGGATGAGGGGTGATCTTGTAGAGGTGTATAAAATCATGAGAGGAATAGATCAGGTGGATGCACAGAGTCTCTTGTCCAGAGTAGGGAAATCAAGAACCAGGGGACACAGTAGGTTTAAGGTGAGGGGGGAAAGATTAAATAAGAATCTGAGGAGTAACTTTTTCATGCAAAGTGTGGTAGGTGTAGGAATGAGCTGCCAGAGGAGGTGCTATTGTAACACTTAAGAATCATTTAGACAGGTACATGGATAGGACAGGTTTGGAGGGCCAAACACAGGTAGGTGAGACAAGTGTAGATGGGACCTGTTGGCCGGTGTAAGCAAGTTGGGCTGAAGGGCTGTTTCCATGCTGTAACACTCCATGACTCTATGACCTCAATCATCTCCTCTGGCCGCTCGTTCCATACACCCACCACCCTTTGTGTAAAAAATGTACCCCTCGGGTTCATTTATAAATCTTTCCTCCCCTCACCTTATACAAATGTGTTCAGGTTCTTGATTCCCCTTCTCGGACACTTGGACAGGTTCTTGGAGAGGAAAGATTTAGAGGGATGTGGGCCAGGCAAAGGCAAGTGGCACTATCTCACTTGATCAACTTGGTTGGCATGAATGAGTTGGGGTGATGTTCCTATTTCCATGCTGTGTAGTTATTTAACACTATGACTCCATGTAAACCTCATTCACTGCTCTGCTTCATTGATACAGCTGGTTACCTCTTCAAAATGTCCGTCAATTTTGGTGGTGTTAGTTGGGGGACAAACACTATCCATAGCCCCAGGGAGATTGCTAATGGCTCAACATTAGTCTACAAACCGCCACCTGGAAATTTACAGCATAATGTAATGAACGATTCTGATAAATCAAAAACTCTTGTGAATAACACATCTGCCACCATCGGTTAAAGAAGAAGTTGGCATGCATTCTATTTCAAAACCAATATATTCTATCTCAGTAAACATTCTAACCATTCAATGTAAAGGAGAGGTATATTGCAAATGTATCTTAAACACTAAATCATTTAAATTCCAGAAACTAAAACCTTACAGAAGTAATTTGATTTTAAAAGATTAATGTTGTGTCGTAGTCAGTTTGGCGGCCTTTATCCATTTCTGCTTTAAGAAGGGACAAAACTATAATGCATTAAAATAATTCAGTGCAATTTTTTGCTACATTTCCTTGAGAATTGGAGCTTTTTGTTGAACTAAGCAGGGAAATGAGCTGCGATCTAACACGAAGAATGACAGAACGTGACCGATGGGATGAAGACCTTTTCCTGATTCTTCCTTGTTGTGCTTTTAACATGAGCTGGAGTGCTGCTGTGGGGCACTCTGCATGTCTGCAGTGACATTGGTCTGTTCAGCTACCGAGTGTTGGGCACACACCAGGACTACGAGTGCTCATTCCAAAGCCATGGTTGTCCAGCTAAGTGGCAAGTTATCATCAGAAGACTGAAACATCCATGTTTGAATAGCTTCTGGCACCAGTCAAATATGGTTCCAGACACTCCTTCCTGACGATGCAAGGTTGGCTGAATGACTCATCATCCAGAGAGATTGAATGGACCTCCCAGCTCCTGGCTTGGTCTCCTGGAGAGCTTTGTGGGCACATGTACAAAGCCCTTGTGGGACAGAACACAACAACAACATGGAGGAAAGCTTGCAACAATGAGCCAAGTCGAGAGGCAAGAGTATTTTATTGTCATAGGCACTGGGTATGGAACAATGAAATTATTGCTTGCTGCAGCTTTACAGGCACATTAACGCAACAATACAACTAATAAATAGACAATGATCAATAAAACCACAAGTGGTCAGTAAAACTAGGTGTACATAACAGTGCAAACTGAAGTAGGTCGTGCAACCTAAATAAAGTCCATACAGGTAATTTCCGAGGTAAGGTGGGTTCAGTGTTGCACAGTGTGGTTCAACAGCCTACCGATGAGGGAAGAAAGTCTTCTTAAATGGTTCTCAGGCTCTTGCACCTTCTTCCCAATGGTAGCAGCGAGATGAGAACGTGATTTGGATCTTTGATGACATTCGTTGTCTTTTTGAGGCAGTGCTTCCTGTAGATTCCATGGATGGGGGAGGTCAGTACCCGTAATGGACTTGGCAGTGCCCACCATTGTTTACAGCCTCCTTCATTCTTGGATGGACGAGCTACTGAACCAGGCCATGTGGCAACCAGACTGTATTCTCTCTGCTGTACACCTGTAGAAGTTCCATACAGTATCCACAATCACTCGAAACCACAATCTAAACATCTCCTCTTCGAACCAACAATAAAGCCCAGGTTTGACCCACCAAAGAAATGCAGGAAGGTTGCAATTGAGACCGGGACAGAGCACGGCTGCTGAAGATGCTTGATGCCCAAGTTCAGGTTCAGAGGTTCAGCAGGAATCCCGACCAAACAATGGAGCATGTAGTAAGACTCTGCCATATTTACAGATTCCGTGCTGACACCGCAGAGATACATTCACAAAAACTGGTGAACTAACTTTAAAGTGGATGTAAAATTATTGCTTCTCTTCATTTATATGAAGAGAACTCATTGCCACTGGGTGTTGATACAGTGAATGATCATTAGGTCATAGGGAATAGGAGTGGAATTAGGCCATTCGGCCCATCAAGTCCACTCCACCATTCAGTCGTGGCTGATCTATCTCTCCCTCCTACCTCCATTCTCCTGCCTTCTCCCCATAACCTCTGACACCCAAACGAATCAAGAATGATGGCAGCGATGGCTTCCAAAATCACACTGCTTGTCCTCTCATTGAACACTCGCTCACTTGCAAGTGGTCGTGATCACGCACTGTCATGGATGACTAACCCCAAGTGCAATCACCCTCTACAGTATGTGCTAATGGTGTTTGTGGTTTCCCCTTCAATAGGCTGGGAACACAGCTATCAAAATCACATCCTCCCGTCTTTATCTACATGCTTGCAAGGCCAGGCTTTGAAATTGCTCCTTATCCGTGATGTGCATGCTGTTTTTAAAGGTGGGAAGGACAGGGCAACAAATAAAACCTCAGACGCTGGAAACCGAAGCCAACACATCTGTCGAGAGGAAGGTCTGCCAACGTTTTGGGTCAAGGACCAAGAGGTTCTCCCTCCCTCTCTGGTGGGATTTCCACTGGTCACATGAAGGTCCCTCCCTCCATCCTTGTCTTTGGTAAAGTTCTGCCATTCCACCACATGAGCCACCTTTACCCCTCCCCTCCCATTTCAGCGATTTCAAGGATAATTCCTTTCACGACTCCCAGGTTTGTTTTATTGTTTCCACCGACAACCGTCCATTTAACAACACTTTCCCAAGGCAACTTGGAGATGCAACATCTGTCCTTTTACCTCTTCCCGCACCAACTAACTTGTTTTCTCCCCTTCCTCGTTCCGACAAGAGGTCTTTGGCATGAAGCCTTCACCCTACTTCCCTTTTATCACATGCAGCCTGACCTGCTCTGTATTTAACAGCAGTTTCACAACCCCTTCGATGCATCCCCTCATCATCCAACCACACCCTATCATTCTCTCCAGTGGCATCATTTTCTCTACTCCAGCTGCCTTGTGCTGAAAAGTGGGCAGGCAGCTCCATACCACATTGATTATGTGCCTGTCAGCAGTGCTTCAGTACTGCTAAAGCTCACTAAAGCTCTTTGGTTAAATCAATCTGCAGTTAATGAAACAGATCTGGCACAATCAATAGCAGAGATTTTTTACTTTGCACTGGGGATAACTTGTCTTTAACCACCAACATACACGACAATCAGAGCAGGAATAAACCATAACCCTGTCCCACTATTCAACATGATCATGGCTCATCTACCCAGATAGTTTTTCCTTCTCTATCAGTTCGCCATCATCCTCAAGTCACTGATCTTTCAAAAATTAATCTGCGTTCTCTTTAAATTACTGTAATGATCCAGCCTCCACATCCTTCCAGAACAGAGAATTCCAGAGACACCAGTCTCTGAGAAGAAATTCCTATGTATTTCATTTTTAAATGCCAGCTCTGTTATCTGATCTTTTAACTATACCTCCTCATTGGAGACTCTCTGATTATTGGCAAAGTGTCAACATTCACCCTGTCCTGGACCCTCATCTCATCCATCTACACTCCGTAGAATCCAGATCTACCCTTTTATCCGTTCTCTGTATCTGTCCTCTGAACCGTTGGAGGCTGAGGGGTACCTAATATAAGTATATAAACTTGTAAGAAACTTAGATAGGTTAGACAGTTAGAAACTTTTTCCTAAGGTAGACATGTCAAAGATCAGAGAGCATAGTTTTAAGGTGAGACGGGCAACATTTCGAGATGTGCAGGGGCAAGATATTTAAACAGAAATTTGTGAATGCCTGGAACAAACCCATGCCTGCAAAAGCGAGGGTTTTCTCCGAGATCTTCAGTTTCCTCCCACACTCCAAAGACGTACAGGTTTGTAGGTTAATTGGCTTGGTAAATGTAAAAATTGTCTCTAGTGGGTGTAGGATATTGTTAATGTGCGGGGGTCGCTGGTCGGCGCGGACCCGGTGGGCCGAAAGGGCCTGTTTCCACGCTGTATCTCTAAACTAAACTGCACTGCACTGCCAAGGGCGTTGGTGGAGGGAGACATGACTGTGGTGTTTAAGAGGTTTTTAGATAGACAGGGAATGGAGGGATATGGATCAGATCCAGGCAGAGGAGATTAGTTTAACCTGACATCATGTTCATCATGGACATTGTGGACCGAAGTATCTATTCTGGTGTTGTACTGTTTCATAGAGTCATAGAGTCATACAGCGTGGAAACAGGCTCTTCGGCTCAACTTGCCCACGCCGATCAATATGCCCCATCTACACTCGTCCCACCTGCTTGCATTTATCCCTCTAAACCTGCCCTATCCATGTACCTGTTTAAAAGTTAAACATTGCGATGGTGCCTGCCTCAACTACAGCTCTTTCTATACATCTTCCACCCTTTGTGTAGACCCCCTCAGGTTCTTATTAAATCTTTCCCCCACCTCCACCTTAAGTCTGATGTAGATACTTGCTGGTGAAGTTCCTGTGACCTTGCACAATGCTCTACTGGAAACAAAATGAAATATTCATACTCGTATTTGCATATCATTTATTTTCTATTTTCTTTAAGTCTGCCCTTGTGTTATGTTCTCTGCTCTTTTTATGTACAACATCTTATTTAGGAATTAACCTCATGGATCTTTTCTGGACATCCTCCAATATTCCTTTCTTTATCAAGAGGACCAAAACTGTGAGAGGATGTGCCCATTGGTCCCAGAAACTGCTGTTAGTAGGCTCGGCCTACTTCTGAAACAAAAGCAGATAATGTTGGAAATAAATATCAGGCTGTAATTATTGAAAGAGAAACAGAGTTAATGCTTCAAGCCAAAGACCTCTTGGCTGAACTGAGAAGGAGAGATAGCAAGAGGGAGGCATAAGAGACAGGAGATGCTGAAATCTTCAGCATGTGTGGATGAATGAACAGGCAACATTTCAGGTTGGGACCCTTTTTCAGTTTGAAGGTCTGAGTTCCTCCAGCACTGTGTATTTGACTCATGAATCCAGCATCTGCAGTTCCTTGGTTCGCCATTTGTTAGAACGTAACACTTGTTCTAGGAAAAAATGTTTAAGGAAACATAGAGTAGATTCCCTCATGGGAAAACATCATAAATACTTTGGGGGGAATGAGGAGAGGGATAAGTTGATGGAATGGGATGACGAAGGGTGGGAGGAGGCTGGTGTGGAGTGTGGACACTGGGGTAAATCAGCCAATTTCTGTGCAGTGGACTCAACAACAGATTATGGACTGAAGACATTTTTCACGAGCGTGACTTCTGTACCCCAGTCTCCGAGAGATTGCTTGTGGTCGATTTATGCAGAAAAACATCAAGCCAGTAATAGAAGTATATATTTTTGTGATGTGGTGAAATGTGTAATCAATGCTGCTTCATGGCTGAGTGAAGTGGTAGATTCTGTCGCATAGTCAATTGTTCGCAATGTTGTATTGAAGCATCCACTAAGCTGTGCCCGATATGGCTGTTGTGTTTCCCCACATGACAATAGTGACCACAGTTCAAAGGTCAGGTGCCTCCTTACTTTAGAGATACAGCACGGAAACAGGCCCTTCAGCTCACTGAGTCTGTGGCGATCAGCGATCCCCGTACGCTAGCGCTATACTACACACACTAGGGACAACTTACAATTTTTGCCAAAGCTAATTAACCTGCAAACCTGCACGTCTTCGGAGTGTGGGATGAAATCAGAGCACCTGAGGAAAGCCCACGCATCACAGGGAGAATGTATAAACTCTGTACAGGCAGCACCCGTAGCCAGGATCAAACTGAGTTTGCTTGCCCTGTAAGGCAGTAACTCTACCATTGTGCCATTGTGTCTCCTCTTTAAGCATTCCCTTGGGGTCAACAATGAGTTAATTGCACTCCGCCCACTCTCCCACAGAAGGTTTCTGATATGAAGGACAGATGGGCAGCTTGTGAGAAGGTCTATTCCTTCTGCCATTTCCTTCTGTGCACTCCCACCAATATGGACCCAAGGTTCTCAATAGTATTCTGAATGTCATGAAACCTTCTTCAATTTGAGTGTTGTGCATCCAGCGATTCCCAGCAATCAGTGGGGAAATCATTTTTTTCAGAGACTTTGAGCATTGCCCTAAATCTGTCCACCTGGTAATCTCCCTAAGCAAAACTGGGAATAGTCTGAGCAGGCAGTTTGCGGGACATCTGGTGTCAGGCTTGTGAAGATCCTGTACTGTGGTATTTATTCACAAAATGGTATTGTGAAGATCCTGACCTGTACTGTGGTATTTATTCACAATTTATTCACAAAATAACTCAGCAGGTCAGGCAGCATCTCAGGAGAGAAGGAATGGGTGACGCTCTGGGTCGAGACCCTTCTTCAGACTGTGGAGTTCATTGAGTGCTGAGGAAGTTGGCCTGGGAGAGGACACTGCCATCGGTTTCTGCATCCTTCTAATGCAAGGTGGGGCAGGGGGTGGCATGGGTGGCACACTGGTAGAGTTGCTGCCTTAAAGTGCCAGAGACCCGGGTTCGATCCTGACTATGGGTGCAATCTGTACGGAGTTTGTACTTTCTCCCCATGACCGCGTGGACTTTCCCCCGGTGCTCTGCTGTTCCTCCCACGCTCCAAAGATGTACCAGTTTGCAGCTTAATTTGCTTCAGTAAACATTGTCCATAGTGTGTAGGATAGTACTGGGTTCGCTGGTCAGCATGGATGAGGATTCATAGGGCCTGTTTCCACACTGTATCTCTAAGCTCTTAACTAATTTGGATGATTTTGCCTTGACAACATTGATAGTATGTTTCCAGTGCTTGGAGATGCCTGCTGCCGGTAGTCCAGATCTTGTGTATCAGAAGGCAGAGAGAGATCACTGCTTACCCAAATGTTTTGTGCCACCTTTTTCCTCAATTGACCATAGGAAGCATGTAAAGTGATGTAAAGTGTATGGGGACACCCTGACGCTGTGGGGAAATGCTGCAGAGATTCACCGCAATCCCCTCTGCATTTCCAGAACCATGAGTTCGAGAAAGCAGACATTTTGTAAGGTTGGTTCAAATCAATCAAAGCCAGTGGTATAAATGAGCCTGTCAGCGTCATGTATAGAAGAGAGAGAGTTGTGTAATAAAAACCTCTCTCGCTCTGCCACCACTGACAACTATTTACAATAACATGTACAATACTAAATTATTCAAAAACAAACCCACCACCACAATACAAGTAAAACAAATTTTCCTTAAATGACTATTTCCCCATCCTTATTAAAGATGCTTTCCACCCCCCGCGGTGCCTGGCAGTCCTGGAAACCCTCCAGGGCGCCCGTGGACAGCGCATAGTCCCTTTGTAGTACCACCCAGACACAGGCGTAACCCCGGAAAAGGGGCAGGCAGCCGGCTCGGGCTGAGCACTCCTCCACCTGGCGCCGTGACTCGCGGATGGCCACCTTGGCCAGGCCCAGGAGTAACCCAACCAGGACATCTTCAGCCCTATCCTCTCCCTTACGCACAGGGTGTCCAAAGATGTGGATGGTGGGTGTGAAGTGCAGCCAGAAGGCAAGGAGCAGCCCCTTCAGATATTGGAACAGGGGCCCTCACAGTCCCATTGGGTGAGGCCGTGTCTTGGGAGCAGCTTGGTGCTGGGTGTTGGGGTTGAATGCAATGGCATAGAGCTGGCTGGAGCCCGGGGCTTTTTTTTTTTGGAGGGGGAGGGGGGCACAGGGAAGGGGCATTCATTCACAAAGGGCTCCACAGAATGCAATGTGCCAGTGGTGGCATCCAAATGGTGTGCCGGCTTGTCATGTTTGTAGGGGCATTCAAAACCCAAGAAGCAAACTCTCTTAACTGAGAATTGTACAGCGGTGATCCTTTGCCTCTTTGTTGTCAGCTCGGATACTCAGCCTGCAAGATCATCTCAAAGGTTGGGAAGTCACAGACCTCACTCCCCCTTATGTGCTTTTTGGATTAGGTCACTGTCACGCCAATGTCTTGCTTACCTGCACTAAACTGTTCAATAAAGAGAATCCTTCCTTCGACACCGCTTGCCACGCCTGTGTTTACTACTCCGTGTCCAATGTATGCATGGTGTAATATATTCTATGGGCCACCTGTTGCATTGGGACATTGCAGCCCCATCACCTTCAGCTTTGGATTTATGCTTTGACGTGCATATGTGATTGAAAAACATTTGTCGAAGCTATTTGATTGCATGAAACTGGCAGTTCGAAATAAAAGATGAATTGTTCAATTATTTTCCACACTGTCGACTAACAGCTTATTTTGTATGAAGTTATGGTTTTACAATTACTCCATCTACGCACATTTTACTGTAATGGAAATTCTCATTTCCTTCCTCAAATCTGTGATCTGACTGAGAAATATTTAATTATGCACAAGGAAATAAAACAATAGGAATATTCAGTGGCGCAGCCATGTAGTTTATAGAAGTCCTCTCCAAAAAAAAAATGCCATTGATTTATATCAACCTTTGGGAAAGGAGCATTATTGGCAAGGAGGACATTTATTCCCCAGCTCTAATTACCTTTCTGAAGGAGATGGAGATGCAATGTTATTTGCACAATGTGCCCGGTGCCAAATCAGCTCAATTTTTCACTCACTGGATACGGCTACGCCAAGGGGTCAATCACATTGCGACGTGTCTTGGGAGCATCCTGCAGTGACCTCCCAAACCAAACCATCAGTCTTGAGGCAATGCAGTTAAAACCCGAAAGTATGTAGGAAGGAACTGCAGATGCTGCTTTACACCGAAGGTAGACACAAAATGCTGGAGTAACTCAGCAGGGCAGGCATCATCTCTGGTGAGAAGGAATGGGTGACGTTTCGGGTTCGGGACCTGAAGAAGGGTCATGACCCGAAACGTCATCCGTTCCTTCTCTCCAGAGATGCTGCCTGTCCCGCTGAGTTAATCCAGCATTTTGTGCCTATCTTCGGTAAAATCCGAAAGTCATGCATTGTTGATGTACAACATGACTACACTGGAGTCATTTGGGTGACGCCCTCTGCAGGTTTAGTTCAGCTATGTTTGGAGATACACCGTGGAAACAGGCCCTTCAGCCCATCGAGTCCACACCGATCACCGATCCCCGTGCACTAGCACTGCCCTACACACTAGGGAAGACTTACAATCTTTACGGAAACCAATTATCCGACAAACCTGTATGTCTTTGTGGTATGGGAGAGTGGTGAGTCTGTGGAATTCTCTGCCACAGAATGTAGTTGAGGCCAGTTCATTGGCTATATTTAAGAGGGAGTTAGATGTGGCCCTTGTGGTTAAAGGGATCAGGGGGTATGGAGAGAAGGCAGGTACAGGTTACTGAGCTGGATGATCAGCCATGATCATATTGAATGGCAGTGCAGGCTCGAAGGGCCGAATGGCCTACTCCTGCACCTATTTTCTATGTTTCTATGAAACCAGAGTACCCGAAGAAAACCCACATGGTCACAGGGAGAACGTACAAACTCCGCACAGACAGCACCCGTAATCAGGATCAAACCCAGGTCTCTGGCACAGTAAGGCAGCAACTCGACTGCTGCGCCACCGTGCCGCCCCAAAGAATGAAAAGAGCTACAACGTCGCTGTGATCGTCATGGCCCCAAGGAACTATTCGGTGTATAAAATCACAAGAGGAATAGATCGGGTAGATGCACAGAGTCTCTTGCCCAGAGTGGGAGAATCAAGGACCAGTGGACATAGATTCAAGGTGAAGGGGAGAAGATTTAATAGGAATCTGAGGGGTCACTTTTTCACACAAAGGGTGGTGGGTGTACGGAACACGCTGCCAGAAGAGGTAGTTGAGGCTGGGACTATCGCAACATTTAAGAAACAGTTAGACAGTTGGATAGGACAAGTCTGAAGGGATATGGCCCAAGCGCAGGCAGGTGGGACTAGTGTATCCGTGACATGTTAGCCGTTGTGGGAAGGTTGGGCTGAAGGGCCTGTTTCTACACTGTGTCACTCTATGACTATCTGACTCCAAGTCCCTACCATACATGGAAATGTCACAATCCCGCAGGAGGGACTGGGAAGCGTGTGCTACAAAAGGATCGCTTCAATGTATTGTATTGAAGCAATCACTTCTGCCGCACAACTCACGGATGCATAGGGGTCTTGCTCTTGCCTGGTGAAAGGCCCAGGAAGATGGGCAGCACAATGGCCAAGGTGGGAGAGCATCTGACTCATCCCACCCAGTGAACCAAGGTCGACCCTGACCTCAGGAATTGCCTGTGTAGAGTTTGCACTGTTCTCCCTGTGACTGCATTTATTGGTTTCCTCCAGGCTCTCTAGTTTCCTCCCACATCCCAAAGACGAACGGGTTGGTACTTAAATTGGTCCTCATAATTTGCCACCAAGGAATAGGTAAATGGCAGAATCTGGGAGCAGTGGATCTAAATGTGGGGATAATAAAATAGCTTGCGGTAAAATCAGTACAGAAATGAATGCTTGATAATCAGCATGGTCTCAGTGGTCTGAAGGGCCTGTGTCAGTGCTTTCTCAGATTGAGTGGAGGTTGACAAAGGAAGGCCGGCACCTTGCCTTCACAGAGGGGGCCAAACAACTGCCTGTCTCAAGCTCAGCGACTGATGAATGATGCCAACATCTGACCGGTTCCAGGCACAGCTTACAAGATAAACTAATCTCCTCTGCCTGCACATGATCCACATTCCTCCATCCCCTGCATATCCATGTGCCCGTGCAAAAGACTTCAATGCCACTATCGCACCTGGCTCCACCACAACCCAGGACCACTGCAGCATCCCAGCCACCCACTATCTCTGTAAAAGACTTGCCTTGCAAATGTTCCGATCTCACCTTAGCTCTGCCCTCAAATCTTTTGGTGTTTTTTTCCCCTGCCTTTCTTCTCTTCAAGTTTTCTTTCATTCTTTCAAGTACTTTTCATCTGCCCTCCCAGGGATATATCCATGTAGCCTACAACCCAGACTATGCAACATTGTCCAGACTTCACAACATGAAAAATATGTAATGATTCAATTATACTTTAATACACAAAGTACACAAAAGATTTCGCCAGAGTTATAAAAAAGTAATAATTTGAATCGTGTTTATCCCTCTTCGTTCTCAGCCTCTCCTGCTGGGTGCCTCGTAGATTTCACTGGCCCCCTCACGCCATGTCCCTCTCTCACGCACAGAGCAGCTGCTCATTTAATGGCTGCATTATTCCACTCTATCACTGAAACTCCCTTTGTCCACCCTTTACACTCCCTCACCTTACCTGCCACATAGACTAACGTTCTCTCCAGGCAAAACACAAACTGCTTATGTTTTGCCCAAGGTTCCAGCATCCGCTGTTCCGAATTTCTTTCTTTGTTTTCTCTATCTCTCACTTCTGATGAAGGAGCTCGTCCTGATTTCCACAGATGCTGCCTGATCTGCTGAGTGTTTGTTCCTGCATTTTAACCATATAACCATATAACAACTACAGCACGGAAACAGGCCCGTTCGGCCCTACCAGTCCACGCCGACCACTCTCCCTGACCTAGTCTCATCTACCTGCTCTCAGACCATAACCCTCTAATCCCCTCTTATCCATATACCTATCCAATTTACTCTTAAATAATAAAATCGAGCCTGCCTCCACCACTTCCACCGGAAGCCCATTCCATACAGCCACCACCCTCTGAGTAAAGAAGTTACCCCTCATGTTACCCCTAAACTTTTGTCCCTCAATTCTGAAGCTATGTCCCCTTGTTGGAATCTTCCCCACTCTCAAAGGGAAAAGCCTACCCACGTCAACTCTGTCCGTCCCTCTCAAAATTTAAAAAACCTCTATCAAGTCCCCCCTCAACCTTCTACGCTCCAAAGAATAAAGACCCAACCTGTTCAACCTCTCTCTGTAGCTTAAGTGCTGAAACCCAGGCAACATTCTAGTAAATCTCCTCTGCACCCTCTCCATTTTGTCGACATCCTTCCTATAATTTGGCGACCAGAACTGCACACCATACTCCAGATTCGGCCTCACCAATGCCCTGTACAATTTTAACATTACATCCCAACTTCTATACTCGATGCTCTGATTTATAAAGACAAGCATACCAAATGCCTTCTTCACCACCCTATCCACATGAGATTCCACCTTCAGGAAACAATGCACAGTTATTCCCAGATCCCTCTGTTCCACTGCATTCCTCAATTCCCTACCATTTACCCTGTACGTCCTATTTTGATTTGTCCTACCAAAATGCAGCACCTCACACTTATCAACATTAAACTCCATCTGCCATCTTTCAGCCCACCCTTCCAAAAGGCCCAAGTCTCTCTGTAGACTTTGAAACTCTACTTCATTATTAACTACACCACCTATCTTAGTATCATCTGCATATTTACTAATCCAATTTGCCACACCATCATCCAGATCATTAATGTAAATGACAAACAACAGTGGACCCAACACAGATCCTTGGGGTACTCCACTAGACACTGGCCTCCAACCTGTTCTTATTTCAGATTATCGGCATCTGCAGTTTCAAAAAAAAGTTTTCACGCAGAAGATTCTATCCTTATGTGAAACGTCAACAGACTGTTAATTTAAACATCATCTTTTTTTATCTCAGAGAGGATGTCGTGCATGTAATATTAGATTGGTGACATTATGAAATACATCAACAGATTCATTGCACTCAGCAAATAAATAGTAACACGGTTTAAGGTAGAATATTCCAGAACCGCAGACGTGAAGCTGCCTCACCATGTGTAGGAGGAACATGGTACTAGCGTTGTCATAATTCTCTGTAATTCTTTTATTTCAAGAAATGCCTTTAGTTTAAACTAGACCAAGTGGACCCTTTGGGCTCAAACCTCTCCTGCATTGGTGCAGCACTCTCTACTCCCACCCTCCCCCTCCCCCTCCCCCTCCCCCTCGCTCTCCCCCCTCCCCCTCCCCCTCTCCTCCACCCCCTCCCCTCCACCCCCTCCCCCTCCCCTCCATCTCACCCTCCCTCTTACTCCCTCCCTCCTCCCCCCTCCCTCTTCCCCCTCCCTCCCTTCCCCTCCTCCCCTTCCCCTCCCCCACTACTCCATCCCCCTCAACCCCCTTATCCTCCCCCCTCCCCCCTCCATCCCCCTCCCTCCCTCCCTCCCTCCCCCTTCCCTCCCTAGGAGATAGATTTAAACTTAAAAATGTGAACGACTTTAAATATATAACACCGATTTCAATGAAACTTCTTCCATTAGCACCAAAGGGATGACGGTGAGTAAGGTGGGCCTAAAATTGTCGCGCTATCGTGTGCCGTTTTGGCTGTAGTTCAGGAACAAACAAACAAACAAGAGTTTTAGTATATAGACAATGGACTAGAAGCCCATATCTATGATAGCAAATGTGAGAAAAGACAAAAGGCACAAGCTACGCTTAAAAGTGCTGTAGCGAATTAAAAAGTTTAATAGCGCAGCGGTAGAGTTGCTGCTTTACAGCGAATGCAGCGCCGGAGACTCAGGTTCGATCCTGACTACGGGTGCTGCACTGTAAGGAGTTTGTACGTTCTCCCCGTGACCTGCGTGGGTTTTCTCCGAGATCTTCGGTTTCCTCCCACACTCCAAAGACGTACAGGTATGTAGGTTAATTGGCTGGGTAAATGTAAAAATTGTCCCTAGTGGGTGTAGGATAGTGTTAATGTACGGGGATCACTGGGCGGCACGGACTTGGAGGGCCGAAAAGGCCTGTTTCCGGCTGTAGATATATGATATGATATGATATGATAAGACTGATATGGACCCAAATTCTTTGAGATCCCAAATTGATACAAAGTGCAACTTCCTTGACTGGTTATTTTCAGCATCCCATTAACACGTTGTTATTATATTTTGGCAGTGCTATTTAAATGTAAATGTTTGCACAAGTGTTATTCACTGATAGCGTCACACATCACAGTTACCATCCAGGACAAAGCAGCCCAAATGATCAGCACCTGGTTTTGGTGCTGCAGTGTTTGGATTGTGTTTAAATGTGATGCAGACACTCGCCTGGTTCATTCTCACAAAGCCGGCCAAACCCGCAAACTTTGCCAACAAGAAGGATAAGTCAAGTCAAGTCAAGTCAATTTTATTTGTATAGCACATTTAAAAACAACCCACGTTGACCAAAGTGCTGTACATCTGATTAGGTTCCAATGGAAAAAAAATGAAACATACAGTAGCACGCAAACAGTTCACAGCGCCTCCTCAATGAGCCTCAAACGCTAGGGAGTAGAAATAGGTTTTGAGCCTGGACTTAAAGGAGTCGATGGAGGGGGCAGTTCTGATGGGGAGAGGGATGCTGTTCCACAGTCTAGGAGCTGCAACCGCAAAAGCGCGGTCACCCCTGAGCTTAAGCCTAGACCACGGGATAAAGACACCAGGCGTGAAGGAACCTTGCTGTCCCTCTTCAAGTCACATGATGCTCCATCATTGCTGGCTCCACATCCATGGGACCGAGTTGACCAGAAGGACTTACGAACTTAAGCAGTCCAAGAAGGCGGCTCACTACAGCCTTCTTAGTTATGAATGAGCAATAAATGCCAGTGATGCTCATGTTTCATAAATATGAATGTATTTACAGATGTTCCCCGCCTTACGATGCTTCGACTTGCGATATTTCGACTTTGCGATGGTGCAAACGGCAGCGACCCGTAGCGAGCCGCAGCTCGCTTCCGGCCACATGATCAGGCGTATTAAATGCATTTCGATCATCCATCATTTTGGTCCAACAATCAATACCTGTCTTTCCATCTCTATTTCCATCTTGACATCCATTTTGTCTTACCACCTTTTTTATCTCTGTTTAGAATCATAGATTCATAGAGTCATACAATGTGGAAACAGGCCCTTTGCCCAACATGCCCTCACCGGCCAACATGTCCCAGCTACACTAGTCCCACCAGCCCACAATACTTCAAACTTGTCTATCCATGTACCTGTCTAACTTTTTCTTAAATATTGGGATAGTCCCAGCGTCAACTATCTCCTCTGCAGCTTGTTCCATACACCCACCTCCCTTTGTGTGAAAAAGTTACCCCTCAGATTCCTATTAAATCTTTTCCCCTTCACCTTAAACCTATGTCCTCTGGTCCTCCATTCACCTACTCTGGACAAAAGGCATCTACCGGATCTATTCCTGTGGTGGAGGGGTGGTATTCTGGCTGGAGGTCTGTGACCAGTGGAGTTCCACAAGGACCGACCCCAACCCCCACCATTGCCGGGTGTTCACCATCCCCCCTGACCTCCCCCTTTCAGACACCGAACGGTCGGTCCTCAGCAGAGGCCTTACCTTTGTTCCCCTCCGCCCCCACATCAATGAGTTCCGCGTCCGCCATGACGTGGAGCTCTTCTTCCGCCGCCTCCGCCTCCGAGCCTTTTACCATGGCAAGGAGCCCCGACCCCCCACTGATGACCCCTTCTCCCGTCTCCAACGGACCCCCTCCACTTTTACCCCCCCGTGTGGCCTACTACCCTCACTAGAACTTTTTATTTCAAACTGCCGGCGTGACATCAGCCGCCTCAAATTTTCCACTCCCCTGACTAACTCCAACCTCTCCCCTCCTGAACGTGCAGCCCTCCACTCACTCCGCAACAACCCGGACTTAATAATTAAACCCGCTGACAAGGGAGGGGCTGTGGTAGTCTGGCGTGCTGACCTCTACCGCACCGAGGCCAGACGACAACTATCAGACACCTCTTCCTACCTATCCCTGGACCATGACCCCACCGATAAACACCAGACCTTCATCAGCAGCACCATCACCGACCTCACCAACTCCGGCGAACTACCCCTCAGTGCCTCCAATCTCATAGTTCCCCAGCCCCGCACGGCCCGATTCTACCTCCTACCCAAAATCCACAAACACAACTGTCCCGGCAGACCCATTGTCTCTGCCTGCTCATGCCCCACCGAACTTATCTCTACCTACCTCGACTCCATCCTATCCCCCCTGGTTAAATCCCTCCCCACCTACGTCCAAGACACCTCACATGCTCTCCATCTCCTGGATAACTTCCGGTTCCCAGGCCCCCACTCCCTCATTTTCACCATGGATGTCCAGTCACTCTGCACTTCCATCCCCCACAAGGATGGTCTCGAAGCCCTCCGTTTCTTCCTCGACCGTAGAACCAGACAATCCCCATCGACCAACACTCTCCTCCGCCTAGCAGAGCTGGTTCTTACCCTCAACAACTTCTCCTTTGACTTCTCCCACTTCCTCCAAACCAGAGGCGTAGCTATGGGCACTCGCATGGGCCCTAGCTACGCCTGCCTCTTTGTCGGGTACGTCGAACAATCCCTGTTCCAGACGTACACTGGCCCCATCCCCGAACTCTACCTCTGCTACATCGACGACTGCATTGGTGCTACCTCTTGCACCCATGCAGAACTCACTGACTTCATACACTTCACCTCCAATTTCCATCCTGCCCTTAAATATACCTGAACTATCTCCGACATCTCCCTCCCGTTTCGGGACCTCACCATCTCCATCACAGGAGAAAAACTAGTGACGGACATTTACTACAAGCCCACCGACTCGCACAGCTATCTGGACTACACTTCTTCCCACCCGGTCCCCTGCAAAAAGTCTATCCCCTACTCCCAATTCCTCCGTCTACGCCGCATCTGCGCCCGGGATGAGGTGTTTCAGACTAGGGCTTCCAAGATGTCCTCGTTTTTCAGAAAACGGGGCTTCCCCTCCTCCATTATAGATGAGGCTCTCACTAGGGTCTCTTCTACATCCCGCAGCTCCGCTCTTGCTCCCCCTCCCCCCACTCGCAACAAGGACAGGATCCCCCTCATTCTCACCTTCCACCCTACCAGCCAGCGGATCCAACATATCATCCACCAACATTTCCGTCACCTACAACAGGACCCCACCACTGGCCATATCTTCCCATCCCCTCCCCTCTCTGCGTTCCGCAGAGACCGTTCCCTCCGCAACTCCCTGGTCCACTCGTCCCTTCCTACCCAAACCACCCTAACCCCGGGCACTTTCCCTTGCAACCGCACGAGATGCAACACCTGTCCCTTTACCTCCCCCCTCAACTCCATCAAAGGACCCAAACAGTCTTTCCAGGTGAGACAGAGGTTCACCTGCACCTCCTCCAACCTCATCTATTGCATCCGCTGCTCTAGATGTCAACTTATTTATATCGGCGAAACCAAGCGCAGGCTCGGCGATCGCTTCGCTGAACACCTGCGCTCGGTCCGCATTAACGCAACTGATTTCCCGGTTGCCCAGCACTTTAACTCCCCCTCCCATTCCCAGTCTGACCTCTCTGTCATGGGCCTCCTCCAGTGCCATAGTGAGGCCCGCCGGAAATTGGAGGAGCAGCACCTCATATTTTGCCTGGGCAGTTTGCGGCCCGGTGGTATGAACGTCGACTTCTCCAACTTCAGATAGCTCCTCTGTCCCTCCCTTCCCCTCCTCCTTCCCAGATCTCCCTCTATCTTCCTGTCTCCACCTATATCCTTCCTTTGTCCCACCCCCGACATCAGTCTGAAGAAGGGTCTCGACCCGAGACGTCACCCATTCATTCTCTCCCGAGATGCTACCTGACCTGCTGAGTTACTCCAGCATTTTGTGAATAAATCCGCAAGGATCTACACTGGGACTTCTGTTGTTTGTAATATCAATAAAAGGACTTGGACATAAATAGAGGTGGGTTGGGTAATACGTTTGCAGACACCACCAAATTGGTGGAGTTGCGGACAGTGAGGAAGGCTGCCAAAGTATCCAGCAGAATATAGATCAGCTACAGAAATGGGTGGAAAAACGTCAGATTGAGTTAAATCTGACCAAGTGTGAAGTGTTGCACTTTGGGAGCTTGAATGTAAGGAGGAGATATACTATTAATGGCAAGACTATTAACAGTTCTGATGTACAGAGGGATCTTGCGACCCAAGTCCACAGCTCCCTGAAAGTGCCAAACGAGTAGATAGAGTGGCAAAGAAGGTGTTTGGTATGCTTTTCTTCATCGGTTGGGGCATTGAGTTTAAGAGTCAAGAAGTCATTTTGCAGCTTTATAGGATATTGTTTTTGGAGTACCATGTGCAATTCCAGTTGCCCATTGCAGGAAGGATCTGAAGGCTTTGCAGAATGCTCCCGAAGATTACAGGGTATTAGCTACTAGGAAAGGTCGGACAAACTTGGAACGGTGGAGGTTGAGGGGAGACCTGAACCTGCAGTGCAAGTTTTTTCACACAGAGAGTGGTGGGTGCCTGGAATGTGAGGCCAGGGGTGATGGAGGAGACAGATACCATAGGGGTGTTTAAGAGAATTTAAAAAGGCACATGGATATGCAGTGAATGGAGGGATATGGATCATGTACAGGCAGAGGAGATTAGTGGAACTTAGCATCATGTTTGGCACGGTCCTTGTGAGCTGAAGGACCTGTTCCTGTACTGTACTGTTCCATGTTGTATGCCTGTGGCCTTTTTTCACAATTCTACATTCCACTATGTCAGTTCTTACAGAAATAATTCAACGTTTTACCTTTCCTTGCCTTTCCCCCACTTTGTGACACACCACTAAAATTGTACCTTCTGAATCCCATCGATGTGAGTGCATGTAAGCATCGCCAGACTTCATTGCTACTGAAGGCCCTCCATTAAAGTACCTCTCAGGATCCACAGCGGATTATTTAGAAATCTTTCAAGAGTGTCAGAGATAAATTCCCCATCAGAGATGTTGCATTGTTGGATAATTGACATGCTTGATAAACCTGGCTAGTCACCCAGCCTTGAGTGGTATTCTGCAGAAGTTTTCATTGTATGTGTCGAGCACATCATTCAAGGTGCATTTCCTCAGAATGGCAATAAATTCCAACTAATGCAGGAGGCTGTGTGAATGTTTTGATGTGTTGATTGTCTGTCGGGCACCTGTCAATCCGTTCCTCCTTTGCTCCCACATCCCCACCTTTACCGCTGCAATGCTAGTTTAGACAAAGCTGTCACAATGAGACTCACATTCTGTTCCTTCTCATCCCACTTTGAACACGGCTTTGTCAATTCACACAACACACGTATGAAACCTACCAGATCATGAAAGGCCTAGAGTGGACGTGGAAAGAATGTTTACAGCAATGGGAGAGCCTAGAACTGGAGGGCACAGCCTCAGAATAAAAAGATTTACTTTCAGAATAGAGATGAGAAGGAGTTTCCTTAGCCAGAGGGGTGGTGAATCTGTGGAATTTAATGCCACAGACAGCCATGGAGGCAAAGACATTGGATATTTAAAAACTGGAGATTGATAGATTCTTCATTTGTAAGGGCGTCAAAGGTTACGGGGAGAGGTCAGAGAATGGGGTTGAGAGGGAAAAATCGATCAGCCATGATTAAATGGCATAGTAGACTCCATGGGCCAAAATGGCCTAATTCTGTTCCTGTGTTTTGTTTAGTTGAGTTTAGTTCATTGTTGCATGTGAAAAGCTTTTGTTGCATGCTAACCAATCAGTGGAAAGACAATACATGATTAGATTAGATTAGATATTAAACAATTTCTTTTCTTCGGTATTCACCGAGGAGAAGGATATTGAATTATGTGAGGTAAGCGAAACAAGTAGAGTAGTGATGGAAATTATGAGGATTAAAGAAGAGGAGGTACGGACACTTTTGAAAAATATAAAAGTGGATAAGTCTCCAGGTCCTGATAGGATATTCCCTAGGACATTGAGGGAAGTTAGTGCAGAAATAGCAGGGGCTATGACGGAAATATTTCAAACATCATTAGAAACGGGGATGGTGCCGGAAGATTGGCGCATTGCGCATGTTGTGACTTTGTTTAAAAAAGGTTCTAAAAGTAAACCTAGCAATTATAGACCTGTTAGTTTGACGTCTGTGGTGGGAAAATTAATGGAAAAGATACTTAGGGACAATATATATAATTATTTGGATAAACAAGGCCTGATTAGAAACAGTCAACATGGATTAATGCCTGGAAGGTCATGTTTGACTAATCTTCTTGAATTTTTTGAAGAGGTTACCAGGGAAATTGATAAGGGCAAGGCTGTGGATGTTGTCTATATGGACTTCAGTAAGGCATTTGACAAGGTTCCACATGGAAGGTTGATTAAGAAGGTTAAATCGTTGGGTATTAATAGTGAGGTTGCAAGATGGATTCAACAATGGCTGAATGGGAGATACCAGAGGGTAATGGTTGACAATTGTATGTCAGGTTGGAGGCCAGTGTCTAGTGGAGTACCCCAAGGATCTGTGTTGGGTCCACTGTTGTTTGTCATTTACATTAATGATCTGGATGATGGTGTGGCAAATTGGATTAGTAAATATGCAGATGATACTAAGATTGGTGGTGTAGTTAATAATGAAGTAGAGTTTCAAAGTCTACAGAGAGATTTGGGCCTTTTGGAAGGGTGGGCTGAAAGATGGCAGATGGAGTTTAATGCTGATAAGTGTGAGGTGCTGCATTTTGGTAGGACAAATCAAAATAGGACGTACAGGTTAAATGGTAGGGAATTGAGGAATGCAGTGGAACAGAGGGATCTGGGAATAACTGTGCATTGTTCCCTGAAGGTGGAATCTCATGTGGATAGGGTGGTGAAGAAAGCGTTTGGTATGCTTGCCTTTATAAATCAGAGCATCGAATATAGAAGTTTGGATGTAATGTTAAAATTGTACAAGGTATTGGTGAGGCCGAATCTGGAGTATGGTGTGCAGTTCTGGTTGCCAAATTATAGGAAGGATGTCGACAAAATGGAGAGGGTACAGAGGAGATTTACTAGAATGTTGCCTGGGTTTCAGCACTTAAGCTACAGAGAGAGGTTGAACAGGTTGGGCCTTTATTCTTTGGAGCGTAGAAGGTTGTGGGGGGACTTGATAGAGGTTTTAAAATTTTTAAGAGGGACGGACAGAGTTGACGTGGGTAGGCTTTTCCCTTTGAGAGTGGGGAAGATTCCAACAAGGGGACATAGCTTCAGAATTGAGGGACAAAAGTTTAGGGGTAACATGAGGGGTAACTTCTTTACTCAGAGGGTGGTGGCTGTATGGAATGGGCTTCCGGTGGAAGTGGTGGAGGCAGGCTCGATTTTATTATTTAAGAGTAAATTGGATAGGTATATGGATAAGAGGGGATTAGAGGGTTATGGTCTGAGAGCAGGTAGATGAGACTAGGTCAGAGAGAGTGGTCGGCATGGACTGGTAGGGCCGGACGGGCCTGTTTCCGTGCTGTAGTTGTTATATGGTTATATGGTTAATCGAGCCATCCACAGTACACAGATACACGATAAAGGGAATATTGTGAATAACGTTTAGTGCAAGATAACATAGAAACATAGATAGAAACATAGAAAATAGGTGTAGGAGTAGGCCATTCGGCCCTTCGAACCAGCACCGCCATTCAATATGATCATGGCTGATCAACCAAAATCAGTACCCCGTTCTGGCTTTTCCCCCATATCTCTTGATTCCCTTAGCGCTAAGAGCTAAATCTAACTCTCTCTTGAAAACATTGGAG
Organism: Rhinoraja longicauda; assembly: GCF_053455715.1. NCBI lineage: Eukaryota > Metazoa > Chordata > Chondrichthyes > Rajiformes > Arhynchobatidae > Rhinoraja > Rhinoraja longicauda. Next base: position 50,138,521 of record NC_135961.1, on the reverse strand, counting down.
GTTGTGTGAATGTTTTGATGTGTTGAATGTTCTATGGTGCATCTGTAGAGGTTGGTAAGAGTTGTTGGGGACATGCCAAACTTCCTAAGCCTTCTAAGGAAGAAGAGGCATTGGTGTGCTTTCTTGGCCATTGCTTCAATACGGGTGGACAAGGACTTGCTGGTGATATTTACTCCTAGGAACTTGAAGCTTTCAACCATCTCTACTTCAGTACTTTCAATGCATGCCGTCTTATGGTCTTATGTTCCTACACAAACTCAGGGCTCTATGAAGATTATGTTTCAGTCTCGTTCCAACAGTGTTCAAGCAAAGCATCAATAGTAATGAACTAAAACAAAGTTGTTCACCAAGACTTGTCAGTGAATAACGATTCTGGAATTAGTTCCTATGTTGCTTTCGACTCGTCTGTTAGTAAATGTTATTTTTATTATTCATGTATTGGAAATTGGGCATTGCCAACATTTCCCATCTCTAATTGCCCCAGATAAGGCGATGGAGAGCGACACTTTTGAGCCACTGTGAAGGTGTTCTGACAGTGCTAAGGGGGAGGGAGTTGCAGCATTTAGGCCCAGTGACAATTAAGGCCGGAGATTTACAGAGGCTCCCCAGGTTACAGAAGACCTGGAGGCACAGGGAACTACAATTGCTGGAATGTTGAGCAAAACACAAACTGCTGAAGCATCTCAGTGGGTCAGGAGGCATGTAGACAGCAGACATTTCAGGTCAGGACTCTTCTTCAGACTGGTTGTAATAGAGAGGAGAAAGCTGGAAAAGAGACTGATTGGGTGGAGAAAGTTCATGTTCATAAGTCATAGGCCCATCGAGTCTACTCCGCCATTCAATCCTCGCTGATCTATCTTTCCCTCTCAACCCCATTCTCCTGTCTTCTTCCCATAATCCTTGCCATGCTTACCAATCAATTATGGCTCAATCTTCACCCTAAAAATACCCAATGACGGCCTCCACAGAGGCAACTCTTTCCTGCTTTTTTCCCCTTCTACAATCATTCTGAAGAAGTGACCTGACCTGAAACCTTACCTGCTCATGCCCTCTGCAGATGCTGCCTGACCTGCTGAGTTCCTCTAACACTTTGTGTTTTATTACAGAAGACCCGACTTCCGAGAAATGCTCTGTTAATTTACGAATTTCTTAAGATAGTAACGCAAATATTAAAATATTTAGTGGTATTCATTGACAACTGGATAATGTAAATTGCTCCATGAGTTTATTTACGAGTAGTGTTTGGGCGAACATAGAAGATACTCCATGAAATGAAATAATTATTAGAAGTGTACGCAGAATGAGATAATGAAGGTATCGATAGAAATGATTCATGGACCGTTCTCACAATCAAACCCTTAAAACCCTGTCCCACTTAGGCGATTTTTTAGGCGACTACAGGCGACCAGGTTGTAGCCACACGGTTGGTGGGATGTCACCTGTATGGTCGTGAGTCGTCTCCAAAGTGTTGTAGCGTTTTTCTGGTCGCCGCTGGATTTAAAAATATTTTTTAAAATTTGACTCTTGGTTTGACGCCAATGATCGTAGCTTGACGTCTCCTGACGTAGGCGCTGTCGTAGGTTGTCGCCAGGTGACGTAGGTTGTCACCGGTGCTGACTTCGTTGAATTCCATTGGCGACTACCTACGTCAACCGGCGACAGGTACCGGCGTCAAAACCGGAGGCCAAAATGACGTGAATTGTCTTCAGTTGTCAGCGACACGGTCGTAGCTTGTCGCGGGTAGGCGTAGGTTGACTTTGGTTGTCGTAGGTTGCCGCCTGCGTAGTCGTAGGTTGTCGTAGGTGCGGTCGTAGGAGAATGTCCTAAGTCGCGATGATTGGGTCACCGGTTGTCGGTAGCTTGCCGTAGCTTGACGTCGACTAGGTGGTATGTTGTTGTAGCTTGTCGTAGACATTGTCATGGGGGGGTCCAGTCGCCGGTTTTTCGGCGAACTGCTACAACTATTGCAATCGCTGGCAGTCGCCTAAAAAAAACGCCTAGGTGTGACAGGCCCCTAATTACTTAACCCACAGACTACCTGCGGAGTAAACCCTTGTTTTAACTGACTTCTTTATAATGGATTTCAGTTGCAGCGGACTGTACGACTGACGGCTGCCCACGCCGCCCCTGGCTTGTGCTGCCTTCCCTGCTGCTTGCACTGCCAGCTTGCCTGCTTGCCAGCCTCTGCACCATCCCTAGCTCGACGCCACCTCTCCGGCCGCTTGCAGCATGCAGCTGCCACTGTGCCATCCCCCTGCTTGCGCCCCATCCCCGTACAACCTTCAGCTGCCACCGCCAGTCAAAGAAAAGTGAAAGGCTTGGACTGAGTGGATGTGGAGACGATGTTTCCACTCATGGGAGAGTCTAGGACTAGAGGTCGTAGCCTCAGAATTAAAGGACGCTCTTTTGGAAGGAGATGAGAAGACATTTATTTAGTCAGAGGCTGGTGAATCTGTAGAATTCTTTGTCACAGAAGGCAGCGGAGGCCAAGTCAGTGGATATTTTTTAAAGCAAGAGATAGATAAATTCTTGATTTGTACAGTGGTCAGACATTATGGGGAGAAGGCAGGAGAGTGGGGTTAAGAAGGAGAGACAGACCAGCCATGATTGAATGGCGGAGTAGACATGATGGGCCGAATGGTCTAATTCTACTCCTATCACCTTATGACCGTATGAAAAGACTATACATGCAGCTCTCTGCTTCAGAGCCAAGATAGTTTGTCAGAGAAAGAATGACAAATTGCATTGAGTTCTGCACCCAAATGCTGTGCAAACCCACCAGAAGTGGCCCAGTAGATATTAGCTGCACTCCTGCAATGGGTAGGAAATGCATTTCATGACAAAATTGCTCAATTTAATATCTTTCAGGAAGTTTAAAAGTTTCGAAGTCTGTGTATCGAGAGTAATTTGTTCTCTTAACCTCCCTATTTTTCAGTATTAGTGATTGTACCCCATTCAGATATCATTGACAGTAACTATTGTGAGGGACCCCTGGAGCAAACACAATTATCACTGATGGAGATGGGTATTGTTCACTACTCATTTTCAGGCCTAAAACAAGAAATTAACTGGCCACATTATCATTCAGTGTAATATTCAGACTCAAAAGAATATTTCAGGTTCCTGCCAGCCAATAAAGCTTTGAAGTCAAAACACTGTTGAAATCACAGCAATCTACCTTTGCAAAGGAAACTCCTGCAACAGCTCTGTGTAACTGACAATTACTGTAAGGTGGCGCAGCGGTAGGGTTGCTGCCTTACAGTACCAGAGACCCAGGTTCAATCCTGACTACAGGTGCTTTTCTGTACGGAACTTGTACCTTCTCCCCGTGACCGTGTGGGTTTTCCCCGGGTACTCCAGTTTCCTCCCAAATTTCAAAGACGTACCGGTTTGTCGGTTAATTGCCTTGGGACAGTGGTCGGCCTTTTTCCGCGCTGTATCGTTAAACTGACATTCCATCTACCACCCTTAACAGTTTAGATTAGTTTAGTTTGGAGATACAGTGCGGAAACAGGTCCTGCGGCCCACCGAGTCCGGGCTGACCAGCAATCCCCACACACTAACACTATCATACACAGATTATGGATCATTTACAAGTTTACCAAGCCAATTTGCCTACAGACCTGTATGTCTTTGGAGTGTGGGAGGAAAAAACCGGAGATCCCGGAGAAAACCCACTTAGTTTACGAGGAGAACATACAAACTCCAGAGACAGTACCCGTAGTCGGAATCTTTTGCTATGAAGCAGCAACTCTACCGTTCCGCCAACGTGTCATCCATATCTTGGTATTTTGTTCACCACCAAATCCGCTACTGTGTCTCCAATGTGTTCCTCTGCACAATGCTGGCTGCACTGACAGTTTCTACAGATGCACAGCTTGGCATGGCAACAACTCCGCCCAAGACCGCAATAAACTGCAGAGATTCAGATGAAAGACCACCAGTATCCTGTTTATGCCGTCTTCTCCCCTCTCCCATCAGGCAGAAGATGCAAAGGCTTGCAAGTATGTACCATCAGATTGACTTCCCTCTGGATGGCAGCCACAGCCAGACATAAAAACAGCTTTGTTCCACGAGTAGTAGTTCTACTCAATAACCAAAGTCTGTAGTCTCTTTTTTGTTCTGGTTTATTTTCACCCACATGTTTAGACTGTAATGGTGTATCCTTATTGTTTTGATGTGTTTATGCTTTATTCTTAATTGTTAACTGTATGTTTGTGTTGTCATTTGTGAGCGGAGCACCAAGGCACATTCCTTGTATATGCACATACTTGGCCAATAAACTTATTCATTCATTCATTCATTCATTCATTCATTCATTCATTCATTCAGATTCAACAACAGCTTCTTCCCTGCTGTTATCAGACTCTTGAACAGACTTCCCATGGGCCACAAATGTACTCTCGATCTCTCACTCTATCTTATTGCAGCCCTTACACTTCTTTTTATCTGTTGTTTTTTTCTGCTGCTGTAACACTATATTGTGCATTATGTTTATTTTCTCTTTTGCACTAGCTGTTGTCTTCATGTATGGTATAATCTGCCGAGACAGCAAGCAAAATAAAGTTTATCACTGTATCACCAAATATTGCAAAGGACTCTATTCCTTGGAGCACATGAGAACGATGGGTGATCATCTAGAGATGTACAAAATGGCATCTGCAATTTAAGGGTAAGTGCACATAGTCCCTTGCCAAGAATAGGGGAATCGAGAACAAGAGGACATAGGTTTAAGGTGAGGGGGGAAAGATTTAATAGGAACCTGAGGGGTAACGTTTTCACCCAAAGGCTGGTAGATGTATGGAACGAGCTGCTGGAGGAGGTAGTTGAGGCAAGAATATTGCAAATATTAAGAAACATTTAGACAGGTGCATGGATGGGTTAGGTTTCGAGGGATATGGACCAAATGCAGGCAGGTGGGACCAGTGTAGATGGAGCATGTTGGCCGGTGTGGGCAAGTTGGGCTGAAAGGCCTGTGACCACGCTGTAAGAATCTATGTATCGATGACTCTATACGTTAGCTAATACAGGGTCTGGTACAACAATGCATCAATAGTTATATCACAGGGTACTCCCTTATAATGTATCATAAGAGCACTATCCATAGATGGTACCTAGAGGGCATAGGTTTAAGGTGTAACGGGAAAGATTTAAAGAAGAACGGAGAGACAAATTTTCCACACAGAAGGTTGTGAGTATATGGAGCAAGGTAGTAGGGGCAGGTATAATTACAATGTTTCAAAGGCATTTGGACAGATACATATTTTGGAGGTAGGGGATATGGGACAAATACAGGGAAATGGAATTAGCTCAGGTAGGCAACTTACTGGCATGGACAAGTTGGGCTTAAGGGCCTGATTCTTTGCTGAGTAACTCTATGATTCTCTCTGACTCTGGTCAAACAACATTATATCAGAAACTTTGACCCTTTTGGAGAGTGTTATCAAAATCAATTCACTGGAGCAAGATGCGGAGGCAAGATTGTTCACTGTGTTATCAGCCATTGATGTTTCTCACAAGTGAGGAATCCTTCACTTTTCCATTTCCTTTCATGAAATGTACAAAAAGGCCCTATAGATACAAGCAGACTGAAAAGTATCTCACAGCTGCCAGAAACGAAACCACAATCATAAAGCACAAATAAAATCAAAAGCTCTTTCTTCAGTTGGAACGTCATGTAACAATGACATGGGCAGTTTTTGAAGGCGTTGGGTGCTGAGCTAATCATTTGCTCTGTGCTTACAGTTGTGTTAGTCGGGGTACAAGCCTGGATACTGCAGAGAATGCAGGATAATATTAAGCAATTATATAAAGTTTAACTAAATTGGAATCAATCCTTACTTTGAAGCTGGGACCGACACTGTTTGAAAGATATTAAAATTAATGGGTAGAGGTAAAGCGAAAGTTGTGTGATATGTTTGGCATTCGAGCTGGTGAGCAACGGCACACACTTGGTAAATTGCCCCATTAGTGCCTGGGGTCTGGAACTCTTTAGAAAAGCATCATAACTTGTGACATTATATGAGTTTATTAACCGAGAACATAAAATCATAGACAATAGACAATAGACAATAGGCGCAGGAGTAGGTCATTCGGCCCTTCGAGCCAGCACTGCCATTCAATGTGATCATGGCTAATCATTCTCAATCAGTACCCCGTTCCTGCCTTCTCCCCATATCCCCTGACTCCGCTATCCTTAAGAGCTCTATCTAACTCTCTCTTGAATGTATTCAGAGAATTGGCCTCCACTGCCCTTTGAGGCAGAGAATTCCACAGATTCACAACTCTCTGACTAAAAAAGTTTTTCCTCATCTCTGTTCTAAATGGCCAAGAACATAGAACATAGAAGAGTACAGTACAGGAACGAGCCCTTCAGCCCGCAATGTTTGTGCCGAACACTTTGCCAAACTAAACTGCCGATGGATGATTTGTGTCTCTCTGTTCCCTATACTTCCATGTGCACGCCTCTTAAACACCACTGTCATATCTGCCTCCACCAACATGCCTGGCAATGCATTCCAGGCCCTCACCAATCTCTGTGTCAACTTGCCCCACACATCTACATTCAACTTGCCCCTCTCAACTTAGAGCTTTTCCTTCTTAGTGTTTAGAGGGAAATAGGACTATCCCAGTATGGCAACTTGGTCAGCTTGGACAAGGTGAGGTGTAGGTCCTGCCCTATGGACTACTCTCTGAGTGAGAAAGTTGCCCATGAGGTCCTTCTTAAATCTCTGCCCTCTCACCCAAAGCCTACGTGCTCTAGTTTTAGAATCTTCTACCCTGCAAAAAAATGGTGTAAAATACAATTAAAAAAAACAAGTTCATGGTAGTGCAAGAGGTGGTCCATCACGTTTTGTTGCTATGGCAGGATTAGGCTGTGCAGGTCACTTCATGAACCTGACAGTTGTAGGAAAGTAAATGTTTCTGAACCTGGTGGGACTTCAGGCTGCTGTACATTCTGCAGGAGAAGAGGGCATGGCTTGGATGGTGGAGATCCTTAATGATAGATGCTACCTTCTTAATGCAGCGCCTCCTGTAGGTGCTTATGATGGTGGGGAGAACAGTGCCTGTGATGGACTGGGCAGAGTCCAGGTCCCTACAGGCCCTTGTGTTCCGATGCAACCAGCCAGGATACTTTCAACAGGGCATGTGTTTGTTAGAGTTTTCAGTGACATGGCAAATCACTTTAAACATCTCAGGGATGCTCATTGTGCCTTCTTCATGACTACTTCTATGTGCTGGTCCCAGTAATTTGAAGCTGTTGACTCTCTTCACCACCAACCCCTCAATGAAAACTTCTACTTTCCCATTAACTCTCCCCAGATTTTACCACCGCACGAGGGACAATTTAACAGCGGCCCAAGTAACCTACCACCCCCTGAACATCTTTAGGATGTGAGGGGAAACAGTAGCACATTGGAGAAAACCTCGAGGTCACAGGGAAATCATGCAAACTTTGCAAAGACAAGGCCGGAGGTCAGGATTGAACTGGGACCTCTGGAGCTGCGAAACATCAACTCGACTAATTGTGCCACTGTACTGCCCGAAACTATGATTGCTTGAAGCTAAAATCCAGGTCAGTGAGTTAGGTGAAATTTAACTCGGGCACGGACGACCGGCATTTAAAATCCAAGACAAATCACAGCTCATTTAAAAAGATGCAGGTCAAACTGTTTACAGTGGACAAGAACAGCGAATGCTTCTATTACCTGAATTAATGAATCTCTTTCTAAAAATGAATGACTCTTCCTTGAAGTTGTCCGGGTTTCTGTTGACAGGCTAGGATATGATCTTTTCTCCTACAGAGAGATTACAGCTCCCCCAGTGAGGAATGGCTGGTGTCTGCACAATATCAAAGGTGACTTTCCCCACTATTAGCAGGCAATAAGTGTTAATATATGCAGAGGAAGCTTCACAGGCTCCATATCCTGTGTGGCTGGAGTACAAAGGTAACCACTGAAGTGTACAGCAAAGGCTGAGGCTGTAGAACCATCGAGTCACACAGCACAGCAACTGGGCTTTCGGCCTGACTTGTGTACGCTGTCCAAGATGTCCATCCACATTAGTTCCATTTGCTCGCATTTGACCCATATCCTTCTAAAACTTTCATATCCCTGTAATGGTCCAAACATCTGTCAAATGCGTTCTTGTACCTGCCCCGACCACTTCCTCAGACAGCTTGTTTCATATACAGTAAACTTCGTACAAGGCCTTCTACGCCCGCACCTCCAGACTCAGGAACAGCTTCATCCCCAGGGCCATAGCTGCTATGAACCGGTCCTGCTGAGCCGGATGGTCACATCGCACAGTGATCCGGCACAGATCTACTTGCACTTTATTCTGTCTTAAAACTGTTACAATTTGTTTCATTGGGTTGTTGTTGTTTAAATTAATACTGACTAGCTAATTAAATTATTGCATCGTATGGGAGGCGCATTCCCAATCTCGTTGTACCCCTGTACAATGACAATAAAGATATGTTGTATTGTATTGTATTGTATTGTATAAAGGACATTAGAGGGTTGGGGTAAGGTTGTCCCTTATTGCTGATTCTCTGCTATAACCAAGTAAATGATTACTGAGTAATAGAGTATCATTGTAAAGTAGTAGCAACAAAGAACCGCAGATGCCAGTTAATACACCAAAGGACGCAAAGTGCTGGAGTAATCTAGTAGGTCGGGGCAGCATCTCCGGAGAACATGGATAGGTGACGTTTCGGGTCGAGACCCTTCTTCAGACTCTCGGTCTGGAACTGGGCCTAGAATCCAGGTGAGCTGAAGCGAGGATCGGTGGAGCCATTGGTCGCGTCCCGTGATGCAGGGAAGGGTCGGTGGTGGTGGTGGCGATGGCAGGAGCAACCTGGAAGCGGCCAAGGAAACCGCGTGGGCCGGCGATGGGAACAACTACTTTCCTCCAACCATCATGTTCTTGCATCGTCCTGCACAACTCTAACCCTACCTTGGCAACAGAGCACCATGGACCATCCCTCGCACTACCATGGACTTTGATGTCTAATTGTGTTTATTTACATTTTTTATTTTGTTTGGCTGGGTCAATGTGCCCGTGACTCTGCTGCTGGGAAGGAAGATTTTTTATTGTACTTGTACTCACTATTCTTGTGCATATGACAATCAGCTCCACTTGACATGACTTATTAAGGAGCATCTTAATGGAGGAAAGAGGTAAAGGGGAGAGGTTTGAGGGGAATATTAGAGTTCAAGGCTGAAGCAGTGACAAGTATTGATGCAAACATAGAAATTGTACATTATTCAAAATAAATGAGATGATGTATATTAAGGGAGAAAAGTAATTTGCAGCACATTTAACATAGTTACTACAACGGCAGTGTTGATGTCAACTTCAGTGACAGAACTGCATTTTCAGAAAAATTTAGAACCATTACTCACAAAACCATTTCTCAGTAATGAACAAAAATAAATGTAGCTTGCCAAGGATGTTGTCAAGTGTACAAAAGGCTTTTATCTCTCAACTATCATAACTACTATCTCCTGAGATGCTGCCCGACCTGCTGAGTTACTCCAGCACTTTGTGAATAAATAACTACTATAAGTGTTGGCTTGCTGCTGTCATGGTAGGTCAGAATCTTCTGAGTGGGTTCACTCTGACTTGGGGGAATGGTTTTGCCATCAATATTCCCCAATTCCTGTGCGTCCACATTTTCCGAGATCATATCCAATGTTCAGGATGGAGCCCCATCCTTTTTTTGCAGCAGGAGCAACGAAACAGGGCTGACAGTGTGACATGAAATTGGACTCAGTCATCCATTCATGGTGACACGGTGGCGGTAGAGTTGCTGCCTCACAGCGCCAGAGACCCGGGTTCGATCCTGACTATGGGTGTTCTCTGGACGGAGTTTGTACGTTCTCCCCGTGACCTGCGTGGGTTTTCTCCGGGAGCTCCGGTTTCCTCCCACACTACAAAGATGTACAGGTTTGTAGGTTAATTGGCTTTTGTAAATTGTAAATTGTCCCTAGTGCATGTAGGATAACAGGGATCACTGGTCGGCACGGACTCGGTGGGCCGAAGGGCCTGTTTCCGCGTTGTATCTCCAAAACTAAAACTAAAATCCTGAGTATTTGTGGACAGCTGCTGAGTGAATGAAATGGCCTTAAAAAATACGATCTTCATCGCAGACTGAAACTGCCATTCTTACCTGGAATGGTGTACAAGTGATGGAATTTGTTAGATATCTTTCATTTGTCACGGCTCCAGCTCAATCCTGACTGCGTTTCTCCTGGCTCCCTGGTTTCCTCCCACATCCCAAAGACACACAGGTAATTAACTGGCTGCTGTAAATCAGCCTTCATTGTAGATGAGTGGAAAGATTGAAAGGGAGTTAATGGGCATGTGTTGGGCTTGATGGATGACAGTTCATTTATAAAGCGGGGAAATGGAACTGATGGAATTGCTCTGTTAGGATAAGGAAAATGGTCTTCTCTGCTTGATACTATGTAATATGCTGTCATTCATTGTCCATGTTTAAAGGCAATGATGGTAGATTGCTTTCTTAATCCAGTCCAGGAAATCAAGGTGCCTACCTATTTCTCGGGCCACCTCCTTGAGTACTCTGGGATGCAGACCATCTGGCCTTAGGGATTTATCTGCCTTCTGTCCCAACAGTTTACCCTAACAGCTTTTCCTGACTAATGTGAATTTTCTTCAGTTCCTCCCTCACGCTAGCTCTACGGTCCCCTAGTATTTCTGGGAGATTGTTTGTGTCTTCCTTTGTGAAGACAGAATCAAAGTACTTGTTTAACTGGTCTGCCATTTCCTTGTTTCCCATTATAAATTCACCTATTTCTGACTGTAAGGGACCAACATTTGCCTTCACTAATCTTTTGCTCTTCACATATCCAAAGAAGTTTTACAGTCAGTTTTTATATTCCCCGCAAGCTTTCTTTCATGCTCTATTTTCCCCCTCTTAATTAACCCCTTTGTCCTCCTCTGTTGAATTCTAAATTTATCCCGGCCTTCCTCTGACCAATTTATATGCATCTTCCTTGGATTTAACACTATCCCTAATTTCTCTTGTTAGCCACGGTTGAGCTGCCTTCCCCGTATTATTTTTATGCCAGACAGCGATGAACAATTGAGAGAATGTTACTGAAGAAAGGTCTCGACCCGAAACATCACCCTTTCCTTCTCTCTAGAGATGTTGCCTGTCCTGCTGAGTTACTCCAGCATTTTGTGTCTACCAGGGATGAACAATTGTTGTCATTCATCCATGCGATCTTTAAATTTTTGCCATTGCATCTTCACCGTCAACCCTTTAAGTATCATTTGCCAGTCTATCCTGGCCAATTCCCATCTCATACTATCAAAGTTACCTTTCTTTAAGTTCAGGACCCTCGTCTCTGAATTAATTGTGTCACTCTCCATCTTAATGCAGAATTCCACCGTGTTATGGTCACTGTTGCCCAAGGTGCTTTGCATAACAAGATTGCTAACTAATCCTTCCTCATTGCACAATACCCAGTCTAGGATGGCCTGTCCTCTAGTTGGTTCCTCTACATATTGGCTTAGAAAAATATCCCGTATGCATTCCAAGAAATCCTCCTCCTTAATGTCATTACCAATTTGGTTAGCCCAATCTATATATAAAGTCACCCATGATAACTGTTGTACCTTTGCCACAAGCATCTCTAATTTTCTGTTTGATGCTATGCCCAACCTCGCTACTGCTGTTTGGTGGCCTGTACACAATTCCAACAAGCGTTTTCTGCTCTTGGTTATTTCACAGTTCTACCCATACAGATTCTACAGCATCCAGGTTTATGTCTCTCCTTACTATTGCATTAATCTCCTTTTTAACCAGCAATGCCATCTACTTCCTTTCTGTCTATCCTTCTTGAATATTGAATACCCCTGCATATTGAACTCCCAGCCTTGGTCACCCTGGAGCCATGTCTGCGTAATCCCAACGATATCATATCCGTTAACAAGTAACAAGCTGTAGATGAGGTTGGAGGATCTTGTTCAAGATGTGACACATCGGCGAGACCAAACGTAGACTGGGCGATTGTTTCGCTCAGTCTGCCTGAACCTACCTGATCTCCCGATTGCCAAACACTTTAATTCCCCTTCCCATTCCCGCACTGACCTATCTGTTCTAGGCCTCCTCCATTGTCAGAGTGAGTCTAAATGCAAATTGGAGGAACAGCATCTCATATTTTGCTTGGGCAACTTACAACCCAATGGCATGAATATTAATTTCTCCAACTTCAAGTAACCCCTGCATTCCCTCTCTCTCCATCCCTCCCCCACCCAAGTCGCACCAGCTTCTCGTTCTCACCTAGCGAACAGCTAACAATGACCTGTTTCCTTTATCATCGTTACTCTTTTGCATATCTTTCATTCATTTGTTCTATATTTCTCTACTTCACTGTCTATATCTCTTGTTTCCCTTTTCTCTGACTCTAGTCTGAAGAAGGGTCTCGACCTGAAATGTCACCCATTCCTTCTCTCCAGAGATGTTACTCCAGCATTTTGTGTCTATCTTTGGTTAAAACCAGCATCTTCAGTTCCTTCGTACACATCTCTCTATCCCATAATTGGTTACAAGCATTGGGACCCATGTCTTTAAGAGCTAATGTATTTTCTCCACAACTACCATACTGTTAAAAAAAAGCAAATCTCCCTAAAGCAAATGAAATCGTTCTTAATAGTCTAGTCAACAGCACTTATCAAAGTAAGATACATAGAAAATTAAGAATTCTATTGCCATCAGCATGTGGTGTTGTAACAAAATAAATTTAATTTATTGGTTGCATGCCCATAAATGCCATGACAATATTGCCCATGCAATCAATCACCTTTGATCAACTGATTTGCTTTTGTTGTTCCTGTAAGTGTGTTATTCACCACTTTGTCAATTATATTTCGGCTTCTAATGGCCACATAATTTATCCTCTGTATGTTTCCAAATTATCCTTCACATTAAAGGCAGAGTACTGATGCTCTGACAAATGTTAATCACTTGTGGCTGACATAAGCTCTGATTAAACATACTGCTCGGGTCTCTGGGGAAGGGGAAATGAAAGGGTATCCTGCCACAGAAAATCTCCCGCGTAAGAATTAACTGCGTAATATCTAATAGACTCACAAATCTAAACTTCATAATGACTAGTAATTTGATCCGATCTTGTACCATTTGCAAGTGGAGTTCAATGGTGTTTCACAATGGTCAGTGGATGCAGCTCACTCATCCTGTAAATATATCAATCAAAAGGCTGACATGTCAGGATACAGTCCATGATATTGAAAAGTATTGAACAGCTTCCGACCTGACTCCATGTTTTATTGCATTTGGTATCAGTTGATTGTGTGAACTGGAACCCACTTATACACTTCTATCTTTCTTCTATACATCCCATCCTCCAGAAGTGGTCCATAACAGGGTACAATGTTACTGGCGGTCCTGCTATAACGAGATGGCAGCCTTCACAAGAAATCTTGTGTTGAAAAAAGTCACATTATAAAACAATTGTTGCAATGGGAAGAGAAGGTTAGGGGCAAGCGAGTTTCAGACTCACTACAGCAACCTGCTGATTTAAAAAAATCATAGCTATAAGTTTATTTTTGTTACTGCAAGCTAAAAGTACAAAGACTTTTTTTAAGAGAGTGTCAATAGAAGCGATTGCTTGCTAATTCCAAAGGCCACCCAAGGTGACACTGACAGACTATGTTCTTGGAGACATTGATGTCTGTTTGCTGTGGGGAGGTCTTTCACAAGACAGATTTATGTGTCAATGTCGAAAAGTAATTTAAAAGTGTTTTTTTCACGTTTCTGATTAAAATCGCATTATAACTAATTCAGCTCATTTCCAAATTCAACCTAAGTTGTGACCCCAAATTCAATCGCATTTTATTGAAGTAGCTGAATCGAAACACATGTTATGGCAGAATGACCTGTACAATATCTTTCTGCTAACTGGTTAGCATGCAACACGAGCCTTTCGCTGGACCTCGGGAGACGTGACAATAAACTAAACTGAAATGATATGTTTCGAGTTGAACACAGGTTTTTTTTGCATACGATACTGTCAGGCTGAGTGGACTACATATGAAGCTTCTGGAAACCATCCCAGACAAGCACATGGTGAGCTTCATCATTGCATCCTTAGCTGGATATCATGCAAGAGTTTCTGCTTCAGTCAGTACGTACCCAAGGAGTGGTGCTTCCTTTTTTCCAGGATAAAGGGTGACGGGTGTTGTGTTGTGTTGAGTAGAAAGAGTGAGGCAGAGCTGGTACAGTCCAACCCAAGACTTTTGGTTTGGAAAACTAAAACAAAAACGGTATATGCTAGAAACATTCAGCAGGGCAGCACGGTGGCGCAGCAGTAGAGTTGCTGCTTTACAGTGCTTGCAGCACCGGAGACCCGGGTTTGATCCCAACTAGGGGAGCTGTCTGTACGGAGTTTGTATGTTCTCGCCGAGACTGCGTGGCGTTTCTCCAGGATCTTTGGTTTCCTTTGGTTTCCTCTCACACTACAAAGACATACAGGTTTGTAGATTAATTAGCTTGGGTTTGTATACATGGTATAATTGTCCCTAGTGCGTATAGGTTTGTGTTAATGTGCGGGGATCGCTGGTCGGTGCGGACTCGGTGAGCTGAGTGGCCTGTTTCCGCGTTGTATCTCTAAACTTAACAAAAGGTCAGGCAGCATCTGTGGATGGGGAAGCAGAGTCAGCATTTCAGGTCAAAGATCTTTCATCAGAACTGGGAAGGAGACAAACAAAGTTTGTAAATCTGCAGTGATGGTGGTGGAGGGAGAAGTCTTTTGGCAAGGTAAAACCGGGGTGACAATGGGGATGAACTGCACACAATGTTATCTGGTCATTGAACGAATGGGAACAGTTGGAGAATGGGAACACAGACAAATGAATGTAGGAATGATGAAACGAGGAGTGGGAAGACCTTGCGGCTGGTCGGGCTGGGCATGTCCTGCCCCCGCAGAGAGAAAAATTAACAATAATTAACAAGTGGAGCCAATATCACGGATGGATAATTGATGCGGACAGTAATCATGTTACCTCAAATTGTAGAATTCAATATCAAGTCCAGAAGGCTGCAGAGGTCAGACAGACGATGAGGTGATGGTTCTCAAAGTCTCATTGGTAACCGTGCAGAAGGGCACAGACTCATCGGACAGAGGGGGTCTGGGATGGGGAATTAATGTGACAGGCAACAGCAAGCTCAGGGGCACCCCTATGGTCTGAACACAGATGTTCTGCACAGCAGTCACAGATCTGTGTTTTTAGTTTCTCCAATGTAGAGAGGCCACAATGTGAACCCCCAATGCAGTACATTCGGCTGGAAGAAGACAGGAGAGGAATAGATCGGGTAGATGCACAGGGTCTCTTGCCCAGAGCAGGCGAATCGAAGACCAGAGGACATAGGTTTAATGTGAAGGGGAAAAGGTTTTGTAGAGTCATAGAGTGACACAGTGTGAAAACAGGCCCTTCGGCCCTACTTGCCCACACCGGTCAACCGGCCACCTACCCAGAGTAGGTGAATCAAGGCAAGAGGATGTAGATTTAAGGTGAAGGGGAAAGGGTTTAATAGGAATCTGAGGGGTAACGTTTTCACACAAAGGGTGGAAGGATGGAATAAGCTGCCAGAGGAGGTAGTTGAGGCTGTGACTATCCCAACATTTAAGAAACAGTTAGACAGGTACATAGATCGGACAGGATTGGAGGGATATGGACCAAGCGCAGGCAGGTGGGACGAGTGTAGTTGGGACATGTTGGCCAATGTGGGCAAGTTGGGCCGAAGGGCCTGTTTCCGCACTCTATGACTATATGACTCTATGAACATGTGAATTTTTGTTTCATCTGGAGAGACTGTTTAGGACTTTGTGTAGATGGTGGAAAGGTGAAAGGACAAGTGTCACCTGTGCCATGGCGACTCAGCTGCTTGTTCAGGTGATTCTTAAATGTCGAGAGAGTGCCTGCCTCCACCACTTAATCAGATGGTGCAATCCAGATTCCAAAATCCTCCCTGTATGAAAATATAGCCCATCAAATGTTCTCTGACACCTCTACTCAAGTTATATCCGCATGTTTTAGACCCACCTATACCCATGTCCTCATGTTTTAGACCCGCCCTCATGAGAAAAAGCTTCCTTTTACTCACCCTCCATATCTCCCTCATAATTTTATATTCCTCTTATTAAGTCGTCCCTTCAAATAGTTATTAAGCCACCCCTTAATAAGGTCGAAAGTAATAGGAGCAGAATTAGGCCATTCGGCCCACTGTCTACTCCGCCATTCAATCATGGCTGATCTATCTCTCCCCCCAAAACTCCATTCTCCTGCCTTCTCCCCATAACTCCTGACATCCATACTAATCAAGAATCTATCTGTCGCTGCCTTAAAAATATCCATTGACTTGGGCTCCTCAGCCTTCTGTGGCACAAAATTCCACAGATTCACCACCCTCTGACTAAAGAAATTACTCCTCATCTTCCTAAAGGAACGTCCTTTAATTCTGAGGTTATGACCTCTAGTCCAAGACTCTCCTACTAGTGGAAACACCCTCTCCACATCCACTCTATCCAAGCCTGCCTCTTTTCTGTAGGTGTTCTACATCCTTCTGTATACTTTGACAACTTTCCTCACTGTCCGTAACTTCACCAATATTGCAAATTTAATAGCCAAGCCATCTACATTTATGGCCGTCATTTGTATACATCACTAACAGAAGTCCCAGCACCAGAGGTCCCTGTGGAATATTTTGATATCATCCACAAATTTATTAATCATTCCTCTTACATTCACATCGTCATTTGATGTGTAAATCATTGAAAAACAATATTCAGGTCCTGCAAGCAATTAGGAAGTCAAACGGCCTTTAATGCAAGGGGATTGAGTACAAGAGTAAAAACATCTTGCTCCAGATATATTGGCAGACTGCAGCTTTTGTACAGATATACTTGTGATAGGAGCACTGTAACAAAGGTTCACTAATCTACAATGGTCAATAAACTCATCAGCTTGCACAGCTTTGAGATGTGGAAGGAAATCAGAGCAGTCACTTGGGAAAAGTGCAAACTCCAGACAGACAGTGCCTTAGTTTAGTTTAGTTTAGAGATACATTGCGGAAATAGGCCCTTCGGCCCACCAAGTCCACGCTGACCAGTGATCTCTGCACACTAACACTATCCTATACGCACCAGGAAGAATTTACAATTATGCCAAACCAATTTACCTACAAACCTGTATGTCTTTGGTGTGTGGGAGGAAACCGGAGATCCTGGAGAAAACCCACACAGGTCTTTGGGAGAACATACAAAGTCCATATCCTCATCTCCACACATACAGAGAGCAACCGTAGTCAGGATCAAACCTGGGTAACTGGCGCTGTGTGGCAGTAACTCTACCGTGACGCCACCGTGCCGCCCGAGGTCAGGATTGAACCTGGATCTCTGCCTATGCAAGACAGAAAGGTTTTGGAGGGGAATTTAAAGAATGCTATCGGTGGGACAGTTTAAAAAAAATGGGGTTGCTGAAAGAAGTGGGACTGAAGAAGTGCAGTGTTCCCCAGCAGGTTGTAGGAATGGTGAGAGTTTCTGAGATGGGGAAGGTCGAGGTGTTGAACAGAAAACCAGCGTAGATCAACAAACTCAGGGATGACAGGTGTCCAATCTTTGGCGCTGGTCACCAAACAGGCAGCAGAGTTGTGAGTGCCCATTCCATTTGTGCGGTCAAATGTTTCAAATAACAATCTCTATTTCAATTTTGAAACCACACCCAGACAAACAAATTTCTTCTGCATAGGGATGAGTTATCAGTGAGATAGCGAATTGTGAAAGGCCTGGATAGAGTGAATGTGGAGAGGATGTTTCCACTTGTGGGAGAGTCTAGGACCAGACGCCATAGCCTCAGAATAAAAAGTTAAGGATGAATTTCTTTAGTCAGAGGGTGGTGAATTTGTGGAATCCATTGCCATTGATGGCTGTGGAGGCCAAGCCAATGGATAAATTTAAGGCAGAGATTGACAGATTCTTGATTAGTAACAGTATCAGGAGTTATGGGGCGAAGGCAGGAGAATGGGGTTGAGAGGCAAAGATAGGACAGACAATTGAATGGCAGAATAGACTTGATGGGTCAAATTGTCTAATTCTGCTCCTAGAATTTATGAACCTGCAAATATTTAGATGACACTTGTTTGAAGGTGTCCTTCCATTGTCTGAAGTGGATGGCTTAATGTGCAGAAGGCTAAGCATCTGAAATGCGTGCACTTTTGATCATGGAACCAATAATTTGAAAATGACAAAATTACCTAATGAGTGCTTTCCCAACTAGTGTGCACAGCCTAAATCCACCAGTACCCTTGACAGGGAGACTTTACATTAAGATAACTGATAGTTGCAACTCTTCATCTTGTAGAAACAAAGAACTGCAGATGCTGGTTAATACACAAAAGGACACAAAGTACTGGAGTAACTCAGCAGGTTAGGCATCATCTCTGGAAAACATGGACAGATATTGTTTCGGGTCGAGGCCCTTCTTCAGGTCGTGACTCTTCATCATTGCTTTTCTAGAGGGAGCTGGGGTAGTTGAGGTTAGATCAACTTCCACATGCCATTGAGTTAAAGGGTCAGAGAGTCATACATCATGCAAACAGGCCATTTGGCCCACCATACCTACCCCGAACAGAGGGCAATCGCCCATCTACCAGCACACTACCCACTGCCTTCCCTGCCAGAGTGATTCAAGTAGACATTGTACATGTCTTCTTAGTGATGTATCATAACAGCAAAATGGAAGAATGTTTCTAATGACGTGAGAGTTTCATTTCATCACGTCGAGTCAAAACTGATTTCAAGTCTCTAATTTCAATAACCCCTACATTCCCTCTCCCTATCTCTCCTTCCTTCTCCCTCCCTCACCCTAGTCATCCAGCCAGTTGCACTGTTCACATCCATACATCCCTTCCTTATCACCTCTTCCACAGCCAACAATGGACCATTGTGAACTACACCTTTCCCTGATCATCGGTGCTGACACTGATTTCTTCTGTTCTCAACCTTTTCATACCTCTAGTTCCCCCACCCACCCCCCCGACTCTCAGTCTGAAGAAGGGTTTCGTCCCGAAACGTCACCAATTCCTTTTCTCCAGAGGTGCTGCCTGACCCGCTGAGTTACTCCAGCATTTTGTGTCTATCTTCAAAACCGACCATATTTTGTTGGAAAACTCTCTTCAAATTTCAACATTAGAATTGTTTCCAGTAATCTTCAGCAGCTTCTGCTTGAGGAGGGACTCATGCATGCAGAGCTCTTTAATCAAAACAGTTACAAGGTATGTTGATTGGTGCTAATTTGTTTCCACGTTTTATTTAAACTGTGGATTGCATTGTTCAAAGTGTTGAGGATCAGTGAGCTGTTGCTAGCAATTGTGGTTGATGATATCAGCAGGAATCATTTTATTACCAAATCACTCTTGCCCCGGTGTCTGAGTCACGAGTCAGCACGATTCAACTCTCTCCCAGCAGGTGCAGTGAGTCCTGAAAAGTTATCAGCCCTGAAGTGTGTAAATTGATGGACATGGATGGGAAAGATGTCGGATCTGCTTTGAGGACAGACGGGGAGATGTTAATGGTACCTGTCTATGACACTGCGAGCTATATTCAACATATTTACTGTGTGCATCTTTGGCAGACTGGGAGTAATCCCTCTTGTCTACTGTCGAAGGTAGGGCGGCACGGTGACGCAGTGGTAGAGTTGCTTCCTTACAGCGCCAGAGACCCGCTTTCGATCCTGACCACGGGTGCTGTCTGTACGGAGTTTGTACGTTCTCCCCATGACCGCGTGTGTTTTCTCCGGTTTGCTCCCATACTTCAAAGACATACAGGTTTGTAGGTTAATTAGTTTCGGTAAAATTGTAAATTGTCCCTCATGTGTAGGATAGTGCTCGTGTACGGGGATCGCTGGTCGATGCAGGGCCTGTTTCCGTGCTGTATCTCTAAACTAAACTAAAAGTGACTGTGTTCAGGTCAAAGAGAAAGAGCGCGCATTTGTAAATGGCTGTTATCTTCAGGAATTCACAATATGTTTTGTTATCAATGTAAAACTATCTGAATTGTCACTATCTTTCACCGTTGGAATGTTAGATAATAACTTCTTACTTGTGCACCAAACAACTTTCACAAGTAGTGCTGAGAGTTTCTACTGGGGTTTCATAGGAGAGGACACGATCTGTAAAGTGTCAGTAAGGGACCTGCCTTAGACACAACATGCTGGAATAACTCAGCGGGTCAGGCAACATCTCTGGAGAAAATGGACAGATGACAATTCAGGTTGGGACTCTTCTTCAGGACTTTCATACCTGGGTAAGACAGCAGATACAACATTGACCTAATATCTCATCAGATACACAATACTGCTGATACATGTGTAGATTCACTTCACTGCTCTGGCTGCCAACAAATGTTTCATCTTCAACACACTTTTAATTTAATTAGCTTTATTATTGCCATGTGTAGCAAGATTTTGTGAAATATTTTGTGTGTGTGCATCTAGCCCTATCAGATTATACACGAGTGCAATCAATCTATGCACAAGTACAATAGCTAGTACAAAGAGAAAATAGTGTAACAACATTCTAGCATTACAGTTGCAGTGAAAGTGCTGCGTGCAGCGAAGGAAAAATGCACGGGCCACAATGAGATAGGTTGGGAGATTGGAACTACACCCTGCTTGTGGGTGGACAGTTCAGTTGTCTGTTAGCAATGGGGGAGAAGCTGTTCATGAATCTGGTGGTACGTCCTGATGGAAGAGGGAGAAGATGGACTGATCATGATCTTTGATTATGTTTGGCTGCTTTCCAGAAGGAGCGTAACGTGAGGATGGACTCAATAGAGTCACGCTGATTTGTGTGATGGATTGGGCAGAATCCCTAACTGACTGCAATTTCTTGTTGCCTGAGGCAATGCAGTTGCCAAACTAAATTTTGATGTATCCTGATACGATGCCCTAGCTCTGGCCTAATAATGCTATAATCTACCTTACTCCAATTTCATGCCTTCCCCCAAGGTCTAGACACATCCTTGGACCAGGGCCGTTTTTACAGCATTATGGGCCCCCGGGCAAAGCAGTGTACTGGGGCCCCTACCGTTACTCTCCCCCACCCCCCTTTCCCTACCAGCCCCCCCCCCCCCCCCCGTCATGCCGGCGAAAAGCACTTACCGAAAAGCACTTAGCGATGGACTTAGGGTGCTACATTGTTGCGAAAAGCACTTACAGATCGCTGTGAGAAGCACTTAGTGACCGAAAATGTTGTGAAAAAAGCACTTATTGAACCTACATTTTTAAAGTAGTATTTATTTATTGCAAGTCACTTAACATACACAGATCAGCATGGGGCCCCTATGCTCGTGGGCCCCCAGGCAAGTGCCCATCAGGCCCATGTGTTAAGACGGCCCTGCCTTGGACATAACTCTCTTAAAACTTATGGAGATGCAATTACTGTTCCCAAAATGCCCTTCCACTGAAACACCAGTCACTTGGCCAGCTCGGTTCCCAATATAAGGTTTGGTATAGTCCCTGGACCATCCACAATAAGTTTCAGGAAACCCTCTTGGATACATCTGAAAACTTCCCGACCCAAAACGTCGCCCATCCATGTTCTCCAGAGGTATTGCCTGCCCCCTAAGTTACTCCAATACTTTGTGACTTTTTCTGTAAATCAGTATCTGCAGTTCTTTATGTCTCCAAAGTGAAGAGGCTCATTACCCCGAATAAGTGAGTGGTAGAAACTAGGGGGAAGTTGAATAGAGTGTGGGGAGATTAAAATAGGATTCGTATAGATGGTCATTTAATTATCAATGTGGACTTCCTGGGCCAAAGGTGAATGCTATTTAAGTTCATACTTCTACACTTATTAATTTATCTTGTTTCATAGACTTATAATGTGGAATGAACACAGGCCCTTCGGCCCAACTCATCCACACTGACCAAGATGTGGTCATTCCACTGTCTGCATAACAATTTTCTATTTCGCTAAATAGCAGCACTGTTGAACATTTCTGAACATTGGATGACTATAATCAATGCAGATGTGAAGTAAAATAAAGTGAAATTCTATTGGAAATCCACCGGGACAGCATTCTGTGTTTAAAGTTCTTTGTCAGAGAAATTTGTATCTTGCGGCTGTCTTATTTGTGCCTAGTTCACCCCCAAAGACTTGCAATGGGAGAAAGGTTTACGAGGTGACATCAAAATGTCGATTACTAGACAAGTACATAACATTCTGGAACATAAACAGCTCTTCTCAGCGGCAAGTATCGACTGAGGTAACATTGGCTGCAATATTACATTCCACTCCATAATCTATCCATTATATCTTTGCTTTCAATTATGTTCATTCTGTTATGGATTATTTCAACCCAATTACTTTTTTGATACATGGCTGCTGCTATAAATAATTTATAAAGCCATCCCAGCATTATAAAACAGTCTTGGGGACTCCTGGAGTCAAACAATGTAGAAACGGGCCCTTTGGCCCATTTTGTCCATGCCAAGCATTAAATGACAATCTACACTCATTCCATATGCATGATTTGCATGATTCATAATTCAAGTTTTGGTCTCCTAATTTGAAGAAGGACATCCTTGTAATTGAGGCAGTGCAGATTAGGTTCACGAGATTGATCCCTGGGATGGCGGGACTGTCATAGGAGGAAAGATTGCAAAGACTAGGCTTGTATTCACTAGAGTTTAGAAGGATGAGAGGGGATCTTATAGAGACGTATAAAATTATAAAAGTACTGGACAGGCTAGATGCAGGAAAAATGTTCCCAATGTTGGGGGAGTCCAGAACCAGGGGCCACAGTCTTAGAATAAAGGGGAGGCAATTTAAAACTGAGGTGAGAAGGAACTTTTTCACCCAGAGAGTTGTGAATTTGGGGAATTCTCTGCCACAGAGCGCAGTGGAGGCCAAATCACTGGGTGAATTTAAGAGAGAGTTAGATAGAGCTCTGGGAGCTAGTAGAATCAAGGGATTTGGGAGAGGTTGGGCACAGGTTACTGATTGTGGATGATCAGCCATGATCACAATGAATGGAGGTGCTGGCTTGAACGGCCGAATGGTATCCTCCTGCACTTATTTCTATGTTTCTATGTTTCTACGTTCTCAGCCAGATAATTGTTGTGTATCTTTGAGTGACTTGGGTAGTTTGGATTTAGAACTGTGTTGCCTATAGATGACAGAGGGGAGAGGTGGAAAAATGTTATTCTGGCTGGAAATCTGTGACCAATGGTGTTTTCCCATGGATTTTTGCACTGCATATATATATATTTATAAACTTTGACAAAGTTCCACCCCACCCTCAAATTCACTTAGATTATTTCTGACACCTCTCTCCCCTTTCTGAATCTCCCATTTCTATCCACTGACATCTACTGTAAATCACCTGATTTCCACTGCTACCTAGACTAGACCTACTCCCACACTGTCTCTTGTAAGGATGCCATTCCTTTCTCCATCTCTGCACCATCTGTTCTCGACACAAGCCTGTCCACTCCAGAACTTAAAAACAACTTCTTTTTTCAGGAAATATAGCTTCCTCTCGAATATGGTTGATAAAACCCTCGCACCCATCATCCATTTCCTTGATTTCTGCCCTCACCCTGCCTCCCACCAGATAGAGCAGAGGCAGAGTTTCCTTGATCTTACACCTCATCGGGCACTCCATCCAACATTAGATTCATTGTCAGTCCTGCCAGCTGTAATACAATCGGACCACCTACCACATCTTCTCCTCCCCATTATTTTTGTTTTCAACAGGAAAACGCTATTTCTGTTTTCCACAGGCTGGTGGCACTGTGGTAGAGTTGCTGCCTTACAGCAAATGCAGCGCCGGAGACACGGGTTTGATCCCAAATACGGGTGCTGTCTGTATGGAGTTTCGCCCCGTGACCTGCGTGGGTTTTCTCCGAGATCTTCGGTTTCCTCCCACACTCCAAATAAATATTCGTTTTGTAGGTTAATTGACTTGGTAAATGTAAAAATTGTCTCTAGATAAGCTTTCCACTGTACCTTAGAATACGTGACAATAAACTCAACTCAACATTTTTCTCATTGCCCAGGTAACACACCAGCCCCCGCAGTGCCCATCGACCCTGGAAAACCTCCAGTGAACCAATAGGCACAGTGTGCTCCCCTCCATGGACGCCCAGATGTGGACAAGTCCTCAGATGATGGCCAGGTGGTCAGTTCAGAGAGATCCCCCGGTAGCCCGTTACCTGGACCTGTGTGAATGGCCACTCTGGCAAAGCTTCTGTGCTATCAGGTGGAATAGCAGCAAAAGAGTTAATTCAGCATGATTTGTCTCATATTTTAAATAGTTTAAAAGTGCTGATGCAAGATTGCATTGACACTTGCTTCCACTTCAATCTGCCACAGCTCCTCAGTGCTAAGATCATGAGAACGTGTCAGAGCATTACAGATTAATTAGGCACATGAAGAAGAAAACAAATTCAGATAAAATTGATTGAACAAGTCTTCTTCTTTTTAAAAGCATAAAAGCAAGTTTATTTTATCCGATTAACTCTTGAGGTTTTATATTTTTATTTGTTAACTCTTTTGGCTTACTTCATGTTGTTTTATGCATTTATTTTCTCATACCTCAATAAATTAAAATAACATCTTGCTTTCTTTAACCTGCTCCATTTATTGTTCTGATGAAGTATCATTGACCAGAAATGCTAACTCTGTTTCTTTCTGCATCGATGCCGTCTGCCTTGTTGAATGTTTCTGACAGTTTTTATTCAGGATTACTTCCATTATTCCCCAAGGGGAATTCCGACTTGTCTCTCAGGTTGGTTAAACAGTTGTCAGAAAGGGATGGGTGCTTTTAATGCTGGTATCATCAGGTAATCGCCTGACTTCATACGTAGTAGTGACACCAGTGTGATAGGGGCCATGATGATAGGAGGGCTATAGTCCCATGGATGCGAAAAACAAGCTGCTGGAGGAACTCCACGGGTCAGGCAGCATCTGTGAGAGGAGACACAAGGAACTGCTGATGCTGGTTTACCAGGAAAAAAGCACAGAAAGTGCTGGAGTAACTAAACGGGCCAGGCAGAATCTCTGGGGGACATGAATAGGCGATGTTTTAGATAGGGACCCCTCTTCAGACTGATTATAGCAGGAGGGAAGAAAGCTGGAAAAGAAGTAAGGACGGGACAAAGCCTGCAAACTGCTCGGTGGGGAGAGGGGAGGGGGATTGATTGGGTGGAGTAAGTGATAAAGGCTAGAGGTGAAAAGAAGACAAAAGGGTATCGGATGAGGAGAGGTGTGATATGTCAAACCAAAGGGAGAAATATAGGTGGAAGGATATGAGGAGAAAAAACGTAAAGGGGGCAGGATAAAGAAGGAAATTGGTGCATCCCAGGATGGGGCGCAGGGGGGTGGGGGGGGGGGGGGGGGGAGGGAAAGCATGAGAGAAATGGACCAACAATATTTTGGGTTGAAACCCTTCTTCAGATAGAATAAAGGGGAGAGAGGTGAGCGGAAGGTGTGAGGCAAGAGCTGGTAAGTGATGGATAGATACAGGTAAGGACGGATAAATTGGCTGATGAGTCAGATGGGGGAGAGAACAGTGCAGATAGTAACCAAGGTTGGACATGGTAAGTGGAGGAGGCAAAAGGATGTGGATTGTGGACTCTGGTGAGGAAGGAAAGTTTGGAGTGGTGTGAAACCAAAGAAAGGGATGGTGGGTTGATGAGAATGGTAGGAGGGATTGGGAGGTTGGGGAGAAACATGGTGGACCCAGAGTAGGGAGAGATGGGTGATAAGTGGATGGAGGAAATGGGGAAAGGGAAAGGAACTAGATTTGATTGGCTCAAAAGGAACGCAGGATGTTGGCACTGAGAGGTAGCATCTCTACGATCTCTGCCTCTGCAATCATAAGGTCATAAGGAATAGTAGAATTAGGCCATTCAGCCCATCGTCTACTCGTCAATCAATCATGGCTGATCTATCTCTCCCTCCTAACCCCATTCTCCTGCCTTCTCCCCAATCCTCTGACACCCGTACTAATCGAGAATCAGAAGAATCGCCAAGAATCAGAAGCCTATGAGAGAACACAGCACAAAATAAGTCTCTGCCATTCACCACTGTAGAGCTGGCTCTTGTCTTCTATCGTGGAGGTTGCTTACTCCACTGAGATCAGGCAGAATTTAATATTTGGAATTGCCACTGGCAAGAAATGTAGAGCATGGAAATAATCCAAATGAAAACACAACTTTGAGAACTTTGATTCATGTCATCACACAACTGTTTGCCAATAGCGGGCAAATTTTAGTGCCACGTCGTTGGCCTCTGCAAGATCCTTTACAGTGCATGTGTCATGCAGCATGTCACAGCTCAGGAGATGTTCCATAGTCTGGAGGCCCCGTCCGCACTCGCAGTCTGCCGCATCTTCAGTATATCCCCACTTCAGCGTGTTCGATTTGCTCCTCCCCATGCCTGTCCGCAGTCTGTTGAGACTGTGCCAGGTTGTCCACGGTTGGTCGGAACCTGGTGGAAGTTTCTCAGAGGGATCGATTGCCGTGTGAATGTCTTCCGGAGATTACTCTAGTCTCTCTTTCCAGAGTTTGAGCCCTCTGGACGATGCACTGCAGTCCAGGGGATGGACAGAAGAGAGGAAACTTCTGCGTGATTTCAAACGCTGAGATAGCAAAGAGTGGTCATGTAGGGGGTGTCTTTCATCCTCTGATTGTCTGAGACGTTCTTTTCAACTGGCTGCAGCTCTTCTGATTCCAGGAGGTGCAAAGCCAGAGAGTAGGTAGATGTTGTCAGTCTTGGTAGGTTTCATGCATCCACTGGTGCAGCGACAGCTTGTGTTTAGCACAGGATCAATCTTCCTTGCATGAGCTGAGCGCTCCCACACTGCGCAGGCAGACTCGGCAGTGGAGAAGCAGAGAGCCAGAGCTATTGATCGAATGGTTTTAGAATTTGCTCCCCATTTTGAGGTACTCAGCTTGCCCAGAGGAGCATTTCTGGAACTGATTTTTCCTTTAAGCTTGGTGATATGTGCTTTGTAGGTCACAAATCGATCAAGAGTCACACCGAGATAGACTGGACAGTCACAGTGCTCCAATCTGACTCCATTCTGTGAACTGCACATACCTGCTGTTTAATGGCATTTCATGTTTTTAATTTATTCGCCACAACAGCAAACTGCTTCAATAAACACTGTAATCTGTTGCTCTCGGCAAGCAACTCACTGGGCATGAGGAAATTTAATCATGTTTAGTTTAGTTTTTAGTTTAGTTTAGAGATAGAGCGTGGAAACACCGACGGGTGATGGCTCACCGACCAGCTATCACTAGATCTATGCTAATCTATACTAATCCTGCACACGGGGGACAATTTACACTGGCCAATTAATCTACAAACCTGCATGTCTTTGGAATGGGGGAGGGAACCGGTGCACCCAGAGAAAATCCACACGGTCATAGGGAGAACGTACAAACTCCGTACTGATGGCGCATGTAGTCGGGATTGAACCGGAGACTCTGGCGCAGTGAGGCAGCAACTCTGCCACGGGCGCCACTGCGTTGCTTCAATTGGGAGTGCAAAGTCAACAGTGGGGCATTGAAGCTGTTTGAGCCCTCTCAAGTAGACTGGAAAGATCAAGTATTGCAATTTTGAGGATGCTATTATCCCTTTGAGGATGTCATTATCCCTGGCCAATATTTAGCTTTGTGATAGCACGTTGTTTGCTAATGGTTGCCTTGGTTGTTTGTGGGAGCTTTCTGTGTACACTTCACCTGCTCGGGTTCCCTGTGCTGCAACATGACTGCACTTCCACATTGGTATAATGTTGATGGCAAAATGTTTTCAGAGGTTCTGGGGACTTGCTTTATATTTGCAATTCTTTATCATCAAATATCATTGGGCCCTGTTCCTGGTTGGCTCAATGCAGTTGTTGGTTTGTAAACAATGTAATAGTTTAGTTTAGAGCTATAATGTGGAAGCAGGCCCCTCGGCCCACTGAGTCCATGCCGATCAGCAATCCCTACACACTAGCACTATCCGATACACACTGGAGACAATTTACAATTATACCAAACTAATTAACCTACAAACCTGTACGCTTTTGGAGTGTGGGAGGAAATCGAAGATCCCGGAGAAAACCCATGCAGGTCACGAGAAGAATGTACAAACTCCGTACGGACAAGCACTCAAAATCAGGATCAAACCCGGGTCTCTGACCTGTAAGGCAGCAACTCTACCACTGCGCCATCCTATGGTGCAGCAAACTACATGAATAAGTAGAAGCAGCCAGGAAATTATCACACAAAAAATATACTGGAATTGGGGCAATCCAAAATAGATTTATCCAGACAGATCCTGGGATGACATGGTTGGTTTAGGAAGCTAAAATTAGACGGGGCCTTTGAGGAATATAAATGAAGTAAGAGAGAATTTAAACAGGGAATCAAGAGAACTAAAAGAAGCCAAGAAAGGTATTTAGCAAGTAGGACTAAAGAAGAGCCCGAGGCTTTTTATTCATACATTAAAACAAGGGGGTATCCAGTGAGAGGTGAGGACCACTCCAGGACAAAGGAGAGAATTTATGCTTGGAGCTAGAGAATGCAGATGGGCTATACATTTTGCATTGGTATTCACTATGGAGAAAGTCATAGATGATATTTAGATAAGGATGTATGCTGAAATTCTAGGGTGGGTTGATGTCAAGAAAAGAGATATTGGGGCCGTTGAAGAATATTCAGGTAGATTAGTCGCGAGGCCTGATGAAATCTATGTCAGGTTATTGAGAGAGGCAAGAGAGGAGTTTATTGGGGCCTTGACAGAGATCTTTGCCCTTGACAAGATCTCAGAAGACTGCTGAATAGCCATTGTTGTTCTTCATAAGTCACAGCAGCAGAATTAGGCCATTCGGCCCATCAAGTCTATTCCACCATTCAATCATGGCTGATCTATCTTTTGGGTTGTTAACCTCTCAACCCAATTCTCCTGCCTTCTCCCCATAACCTTTGACACCCTAACTAATCAAGAATTTGTCAATCTCTGCTTTAAAAATACCCAATGACTTGGCCTCCACAGCCATCTGTGGCGATGAGTTCCACAAATTCACCGCCCTCTGACTAAAGAAGCTCCTCCTCATCTCCTTTCTAAAGGTATGTCCTTTTATTCTGAAGCTGTGCCCTCTGATCCTAGACTCTCCCACTAGCGGAACCATCCTTGCTACATCCAATCTATCCAGGCCTTTCACTATTTGGTAATTTTCTTCTGTTTCAGTAAGGCAATCGCAATGAACTAGAAAATTATAGGCTGGTGAGCCTTACATCAGTAGGAGGAAACATATTGGAGAAAATTCTTAGTGATAGGATCATCTTGCACCTTGAAAAGCATAGACTTATTCGGGATAGTCAGCATGGATTTGTGCAGGGAAGGACATAGTTTTAAATCTTGATTAAGTTGCTTGAGAAGGTGGTGAAGATGATTGATGAGGGTAGGACAGTGGTATACATGGTATACATGGACTTTGGTAAAGGTTTCAATAAGGTAAGTTGATCCAGAAGATTAAGCTACATGGAATACATTATGACCTGGTAAATTGGATTCAAAATTGGTCCTAGAAGTCAGAGGGTCTTGGTGGAGGGTTGTTAATGTGATGGAGGTCCTTGTCCTGTGGCATTCTGCTAGGGATGGTACTGGGAAATCCTTTGCATATGATATATAAATGATTTGTTTCAAAATATAGGTTGTCCGATTTATGTTTGCAGAAAACTCAAAAGTTGCTGGAATTGTTGATAGTAATGAAGTTGTCAAAGGATTCAGTGGGATGTCGCAGTGTTGCATTTGGGTTAACAAATGTAAAGGGAGAGAATACAGTAAATTGCAGGACCTTTAGAGCGTGCAGAAGATGTTTGCTTAGATGTTTCTCAGTTTAGAGAATATTGGACAAATGTTTGTACTGTTTTTTCTGGAGCATCAGAGGCTGAGCGGGGCCTGAAAGAAGTTTATAAGATGATGAGAGGTTATAGATAGAATAGATCGTCTTTTTCCAAGAATGCAAATGTCAAATAGTAAAGGCTCTTGGTTGAAGGTGAGGGTGTGTGGTGGGGAAATGTAAAGGAGATTTATAAGACAAGTTTTGCAAAATAGAATCACTGGGAATCTCAGCTACCCCGCGCTGGACGATCTACCTTGTGTCAGGGCTTGTCAAACCTAGTGTGCCTTTGGAGCTTCCCGACCTCGGTCTCAACCCGAGACTGCGAGGTCCTTGATGTTAAAGTCCGCAGCCTCGATCCCAGGCAAGGAATTGCATGCTCTAATGGTACGTCCACGCCCCGCGGTGAGGCTCAAAGTCAGTCCAGGGTAAGGCCTCCAGCTCCATGATGTTAGGCCGCAGAGCGACCGGAGATACGATCCAGGAAACAATCGCATCTCCGGCAAGGTAAGAGATTGAAAAAAAGTTTCCCCCGACACCCCTGCCCACCCCCCACATAAAACAAACCAGAGAACATCAACACATACCTTTAAAACTCACTAAAAATAAGAAAAAAGAGACGAAAAGGACAGACAGACTGTAGGCGAGGCTGCCATCGAAGCGCCACCCAGTGGAGGATTTTGGAACATTTTTGACTGACCCAATTACGCCAGCTCTCCTCCCTATGCTTGAAAAGCGTGCGGATGTTAAAATTGGATTAAAACCACATTGCATCAGCACATTTCCCCTCTAGCCCGTTATAAAGCAGTAGATAATGAGACCTGTATGATTGTGTGGCTTGCTTGGAGCTATTGGATGCTGAGTAGTAGTTGACTTGCTGGATAAGGCAACATTGCCACTGCAATCCATTAAATAGGAAGGTGATTGACTGCAGGACCTGGATAACGATGGCTTGGTGTAATATCCCGCTTCAGGCACATGTTGAACGTGGAGATTTCACAGTTCTTCCCCGACTACATCCTTGCTGGATGAGCCTCCGAGGGCACTTGAACAACAGCAGCTCTTAATGTATTAAGGAAAAGAATGTATGAAAATGCATGATTTTCACAATGAAATTTTTCACTACGGGTTTCCATTTGTTTTAATCTAATAAATAATTGCCATGCTGCTTTGATCATTAACCATGTGGAGGCTGTGGCTGAGGAAGTGTGAGGAAGATGAAAATAATAACCGAGTGTACCAGGAGTTGTCCAGTTTGACCAGCAGGGACTCGAACCGAAACGTCACCTATTCCTTTACCCCAGAGATGCTGCCTGACTTCTTGATTAGGAAGGGTGTCAGAGGTTATGGAGTGAAGGCAGGAGAATGGAGTTGAGAGGGAAGCGTAGATCAGCCATGATTGAATAGCCAAGTAGACTTAATAGGCCAAATGGCCTTATTTTGCTCCTAGAACTGATGAACTGACCCGCTGAGTTACTCCAGCATTTTGTGTCTTTCTTCGTTGTCCAGTTTGACATGACCCTTTGAAACAAAATTATGCAGACACTGAAAGCTTGCAATAAAAAGCTGTGAATGCTGGAAATATTTAGCAGGCCAGAGAGTATCCGCAGAGAGAGAGAAATATAGACAATATTTTATGTCAAGACACTTAATCAGTGGCCTGAAACATTTTGATTCTATCCCCATTGCTGCTGCTTGTGCAGCTGGCTATATCTGCATCATCTATTTTCGACATAACCTAGGTTCAACCCTGGGTGGAAGCTCCAACTTTGCACAAATACCTCCCTCAGAGGATATTTGACTTGAGCAATCTTCTCACGCGCTCTGTGCCACCGGAAAACTGCTGCAGTTGGATATAAAGTTCAAAGCTTTGATATCACCATTCGATATTATACCAAGCCTCGTCTTCAGTGACCCAGAGACATCACCTGCTTTGAGAACAGGCACTGCAGAGTAAAGGTTCATCCATGTTTCAAGCCAACTCACTCTCTCTTGCATCCCTCATCCAAAATAATTGAGTAGCTCACCCAGTGGCCCAGCAGAGAGGTGCAGCTTCCATCGACAAATGATTGAAATTATAAGAACAGATTACATAAAGCTAGCTCCCACCCCTTTAGACTTTAGAGATACAGCGCAGAAACAGGCCCTTTGGCCCACCATCCACGCCAAATTGCGATCACACACTAACACTACCCGACACAATAGGGACACTCTACAACTTCACTGAAACCAATTAAGCTACAAACCTGTATGTCTTTGGAGCGTGGGAGGAAACCAGAGCACCCAGAGAAAACCCACCTGGTCACAGGTACAAACGCACAATCTCTGTACAGACAGCACCCATAGTCAGGATCAAACCCGGTCTCGGGCCCTATAAGGCAACAACTCTACTGCTGCGCCACCATGCCTCCCATCCCATTGATGATTGAGCCATAATTTCATTGGTGAATATAAATGTTGGAAGGATTTTACAGGAGAGGTCCTTTCAACTGAGTAATGATGGATGAGAAAATAACCCCATAAATTGGAATGGCCCTTTTTAGCACTGAAGCATTTCTTCACACAGTGGTCTGTGCATAACTAGAGTATTCAGTCCAAATGCATTGGCACACAGAGCTTTCAAAGAAAAATGAGGTGGTACTATTATAATATATAGGAGGCAAGAGAGAACAGAACAGTGCACAGGCTAGAAAATTAATGTGCAAAATTATTTTCTATTTCCCTGATCATTTAGGCAAGAGATTAAGTAAATATCTAACAGTGGAAATAAATAAAAGTATGATTTGACAAAGTAATGAACTGAGAAATGTACATTATTTCCCAAGGTTGGGGAATCAATCACTAGAGAGCATAAATTCAAGCTGAGAGGGAAAATAATTAACAGGAATCTGAGGGGTACCTGTTCCATACAGAGGATGGAAGGCATATTTTATATTATTATTTTTTTCTTCATATTTCAGATACAGCGCGGATACATATGAAATGAGCTGCTGGAGGAAGTGGTTGAAGCAGGTGTGATAACAGCGTTTACAAAACATTTTGACAGATACATGAATAGGAAAGGTTTGGAGGGATATGGGCCAAACCTGGGCATATGGGGAATAGCTTAGACAGGATGCTGGTCGGCATGGATAAACTGGACCTAAAGGCCTGTTTCTGTGCTGTATGATTCAATGAGATGAAATGTAGGCTTGCTGGGTTTTGCCTCAGATTTTCCTTTGGTGATTGCACTGTGCAACGATAAAATGTAATGGAAATATATGGGGACAAAGAAGGCTATTCAACTCAGTATGTGTAGGAAGGAACTGCAGATGCTGGTTTAAACTGAAGATAGACAAAAAATGCTGGAGTAACTCAACGGGAAAGGCAGCATCTCTGGAGGGAAGGAATGGGTGATATCAAGATCCTCCTTCAAGCTGATCTTGTTTCGTTTAAGCCCATTCCCCCCCCCCCCCCCATCGCTTCCTCTCTTCCACTGAAAGAGGTTTTCATCATCATGAGGGGCATAGATCAGGTGGGTGATCACAGTCATTTCCAAAGGGTAGAGGAGTCTAAAATTAGAGGTTTCATCTTTAAGATTAAAGGGAAAAGAATTAAAGGGGACCAGAGGGAAAAGTTTTTCACACAGAAAGTGATGGGTGTACGGAATAAGCTGCCAGAGGAGGTGGTAGAGGCGGGTAGAATTACAATGTACAAAAGGCTTTTAGACTGGTAGATGGATAGAAAAGATTTAGAGCGATACTAGACCAAGTGGACCCGTTGGGCCCAAACCTCTCCTGCATTGGTGCAACACCCTCTCCTCTCTCTTCCCCCCTCCCCCCCTCCCTCCACCCTCCCTCCCCCTTCCCCTCCCCCCCACTCCATCCCCCTCAGCCCCCTTATCCTCCCTCCTCCCCCTCCCTCCCCCTCCCTCCATCCACCCCTCCCTCCTTCCCTCCCTCCACCCACCCCCTTCCTCCCTCCCTCCCTAGGAGATAGATTTAAACCCTAAAATGTGAATAAATTAAAAAATATAACACCAATTTCAATGAAACTTCTTCCATTAGCACCAAAGGGACGACGGTGAGCAAGGTGGGCCTAAAATTGTTGCGCTATCGTGTACCGTTTTGGCTGTAGTTCAGGAACATACAAACAAACAAACAAGAGTTTTAATATATAGATGTGCCCAACACCGGAAAATGGGGCTAACTGTTAATTTGGTCGGTATGGATGAGATGGCTGAATGGCCTGTTTCCAAGCTGTTTGACTTTATGACTGGAAAATCGTTCCTAGAAACATAGACATAGTAACATAGAAACATAGAAAATAGGTGCAGGAGTAGGCCATTCGATCCTTGGAGCCAGCACCGCCATTCAATATGACCATGGCTGATCATCCAAAATCAGTACCCCATTCCTGCTTTCTCCCCATATCCCTTGATTCCATTAGCCCTCAGACCTATAGCTAACTCTCTCTTGAAAACATCCAGTGAATTGGCCTCCACTGCCTTCTGTTGCAGAGAATTCCACAGATTCACAACTCTCTGGGTAAAATTAATTTTTCCTCATCTCAGTCCTAAATGGCCTACCCCTTATTCTTAAACTATGACCCCTGGTTCTGGACTCCCCCAACATCGGGAACATTTTTCCTGCATCTAGCCTGTCCAATCCCTTAAGAATTGTATATGTTTCTATAAGATCCCCTCTCATCCTTCTTTCATCATATGTCAGTCTCTATTTTCCTATTGTCCCCTCATTTCTGACGTCACTGTTCAGGGCAATAGATACACCCTGCTCACTCTGCTTAGCCCTCCCATGATTTTATACACCTCAATTCAATCTCCCCTTTGTCGCTTCATTCCAAAGCAAACTATTCCAGTCTGGAACCTCCTTCCTCACCACCACTTTTTCAAGCCCTGATATTATATATTTTACATCCCTTGGAACTGTGGGGAGCAGAACAATGTAGAGCA
This sequence comes from Rhinoraja longicauda, assembly GCF_053455715.1. NCBI lineage: Eukaryota > Metazoa > Chordata > Chondrichthyes > Rajiformes > Arhynchobatidae > Rhinoraja > Rhinoraja longicauda. Next base: position 50,103,619 of record NC_135961.1, on the reverse strand, counting down.
GGCTGATGGTGGTGCAATCAATGATTTTACAGTTTTAAATGGAAGGCCATTCAGCCCATTAATTCCATGCCTGCTAGCAGCAAGGCAATCTCATCAACACCCTCTGGCAAACTGCTAAAGCGCGAAGCAACACTCTGATGTTATCGAACAAGTGGCTAAGATTATGGAACACTGCCGGCAGAAATTTGAAGAAATTAAAGAAACAAGTGCTTATGTGCAAATGGGCAATAAAGCATGGAAACTGGCCCTTCAGCCCACCATCGATCACCCATTCATACCAGCTCTATGTTATCACACTTTCACATCCACTCCCTACACACAAGGGGCAATTTACAGAGGCCAATTAACCTACTGACCAGCATGTCTTTGGGATGAGGGAGGAAATCTGAGCACCCAGAGGTAACTGTCTTGGGTGGTTATAGAAAATCTTCTGACACAAATTGATGAAGGGCATCAGATTCTTCGTAGCATACTCACCAATATTTATCCCGCATTTTATGGACCAGGTTGTCTAATCATAGATCATACAGCACAGACACAGGCCCGTCAGCTAACCGAGCCTGGACCAACCATCAAGGAATCATTGAGAGTAATCCTTTTATATGCTTCCTACATTATCCTCATATCTTCCCCCAGATTCTACCATTCACCTACACCCCAGGGGCAATTTCCAATGGTCAATTAACCTACAGACCTGCAAACCTTTTTGCTGTGAGAAGAAACCAGAGCATCCAGTGGAAGCCCAAATGGTCATTGGGAGCACATACCAGCTCCACGAGGACAACATCCGACATTGGGATTGCACCTGGATCTCTGTAGCTGTGAGGTAACAGCTGCAGCACTGCTGCAACATTGCTGTTTGATTGCTGTGTGCAAATTGTCTTCTGTCTGCTCTACATTATAATTGCTGCACTTCAAAGGGTACATGAACAGCTGCAATACACATTGGAACATCCTGTAATGAAATCCATTGTTTTCTGCTTGCTTTGTTACATCGCGCAGTGAACCGGCACAGATCTACTTGCACTTTATTCTGTTTTAAAACTGTTCTAATTTGTTTCATTGGGTTGTTTAAATTAATACTGACTAGCTAATTCATTTATTGCATCGTATGGTAGGCGCATTCCCAATCTCGTTGTACCCCTGTACAATAACAATAAAGATATATTGTATTGTATTGTATTGTATTCTGATTCAGATGCTGTGGGAATTTAGCGAGGAAAGGATGTGCTTTTAGGGCAACAACGAAATAGTCCAATAATACTGAATAATTTTATTTCTAAAACTGAATTTGTCCAACATAAGGGTCTACTTAATTCAGCCTCCCTCTCTCTTGACAGTGACAGGATGTAGACTAGTGGAACTAAAGTGCCTCTCAAGCAGTACTCTTTGTCTCCTGTGATAGCACATTGGTTTCAGAGTCATTCAATAGCAACTCGTGAGCACATGTCATTTCGTGAGCACTTTCTCAGCAACAACCTGGAACCAAGGAGATGGCTGCCTCGGTCTCAAACGGCTACTGACTGACAACATGAGTCTTAAATTCCCTCCCAGAACCAATTAAATTGCCAGCAATATAGCATTCAATTGCAAAATTATGAATTGTTAATTGATTCTTTAATTATTAATTATTGCTTTGATCAGCTCTTTCAAAAGATTCAAATTCACTAATAGACAGTCCGGCATTAACAACAGCTAATGATGGAAACACTCAACTCTCAGTCTGAAGAAGGGTCTCAACCCGAAACGTCACCTATTCCTTTTCTCCAGAGGTGCTGCCTGACCCGCTAAGTTACTCCAGCTTTTTGTATCGCCTTTCAGTCCGAAGAAGGGTCTCAATACGAAACGTCACCCATTCCTTTTCTCCAGAGATGCTGCCTGACCTGCTGAGTTACTCCAGCATTTTGTGCCTAAGTCTGGACAACTACTGCGGAAAAATAAACACTATGTTGGAGTGTTTCTCATTCCACAGATGCTGCCTGACCCACTGAATGTTTCCAGCATTTTTTTATTTTAATTTCAGATTTCCCACATCTGCAGTCGTTTTGTTTCATTTTCAATATTCTTCCACTAGAACTGCAACAGATTAAAATTCTTGCACCAGTGTGTATTTGTGTCAGTGTAGTTGTAACTGATCAAGAGCCAAATATTAGCCAAAGATAGACACAAAAAGTTGGAATAACTCAGCGGGTCAGACATCATCTCTGAAGAAAAGGAACAGGTTTCGTTTTGTGTCGAGACCCTTCTTCAAACCCGAAATGTCATCTATTCCTTCTCTCCACAGATGCTGTCTGACCTGCTGAGTTACTCCAGCTTTTTGTGTCTATCTTCAGTTTAAACCTGCATCTGCAGTTCCTTCCTACATAAACATTAGCCATTTTATTCCAGAAACATTAGTCAGATGGCAACAGTTAGCTGCATCACAATGCTCTCCAAGACTCAAGAGTCTTTAATTAAGTACGGAAGCCACAACAAAGCAATTCTCACAAGCTGCAGCTTTGCAAGCATATTAAATGAAATAATACAACATATAAATACACAATAAATTATTAGTTATATCCAGGAAACAAGATCATAATAGTGGAAGCCAATGCACATAATGCAACCTTAGCAGAACAAAGTCCATAGAAGTTCAGTGCTGAGATATAGTTTAGTGTTGTACAATTCAATTCAAGAGCCTGATGGTTGAGAGGATGAATTTGTTCTAGAACCTGGTACGTTCTAGTACGTTCTTCCCAATGCTAGCAACAAGATGAGCGTGTGGCCAGGGCGACACCCTCAGGTTTAAGGGCCACAGGGCAAGTGTGGCCTGTAGAATACAGTCACCCTTTATATAAGGTGAGCCCAACAGGAAAGGTATGGAGGGATATGGCTGCATACAGGCAGGTGGTATTACCTCAGGTAAGCACCTAGGTCGACGTGGTAGGTTGAGCCAAAGGACATGTGTTTCTGCACAGAATAACACTGTGACGCTTTTCTTTACTTTGCTTTAGACTTTATTGATACAGTGTGGAAACAGGCCCTTCAGCCCACTGAGTCCATGCTGACCAGCGACCACTCTAACACTATCCTACACACTAGGGACAATTTACAATTTCCTGAAGCCAATTAACCTACAAACCTGAGAGTATCCGGAGAAAATCCACACGGTCGCAGGAGGAGCATGCAAACTCCCTATCGACAGCACCCGTAGTGAGGATCGAATCCAGGTCTCTGGTGCTGTAAGGCAGCAACTCTACTGCTGCACCACTGATTCACTCTCTCTCTAAATGCTCTGTAACTCTATGAACATCCATTTCAGATTGTTATAAAACATAGCAGTCCATTCTTACGAATCGAGTGTGGCAGTTTGTGGATGATCTGTTATCATGATGGGCTGAATGGCCTAATTCAGCTCCTGTGCCTTATAAGCTTGCAATCTTAAGTTGATTGAGGAGTTAAATATCTGACAGGCAGAAGGGAAGATTGTGCAGTGATGAATATCATGGGATTTCTTAATTGCATTTGGTGCTCAGTTTAATAGTTCATCCAACAGAGAGTAGCTCCATCTTTCCCTCAAAACTGCACCACCCTAGAGTTCAAATTTCATGGGTGGAAATCAGGATGATGCAAGAACATTCAAGATCAAAGGCAGAAACTCTGGTGGTTGAGGTTCAGTGAGATATAACCATTCAAGTCTGATTATCACAGTGGCAGCTCCAGAGACCAGGGTTCAATCCTGGTCCCCGTGTGGAGTATGATCTTCCTGTGCAATCATGGGTTTCCTCAAGCGCTCTGATTTACACTCACATACTTTAGATTTTAGACTTTAGAGATACAGCATGGAAACAGGCCCTTCGGCCCATTGAGTCTGTGCCGACCAGCAATCGCCCCATATAACAGCATTATCCTACACACTACGGACATAGAGACATAGAAAATAGGTGCAGGAGTAGGCCATTCGGCCCTTCGAGCCGGCGCCACCATTCAATATGATCATGGCTGATCATCCAAAATCAGTACCCAGTTCCGGCTTTTTCCCCATATCCCTTGATTCCCTTAGCCCTACGACCTAAGAGAGCGAAGACAATTTATATTTTTTTTTACCAAAGCCAATCAACCTACAAACCTGTACATCTTTGGAGTGTGGGAGGAAACTGGAGTACCCAGAGAAAACTCACGCAGTCTAAGGGAGAATGTACAAACTCCGTACAGACAGCACCCGCGGTCAGAATCAAACCTGGGTCTCTGGCACTGTATGGCAGCAACTCTAACGCTGCGCCACTGTGTCACCCATTTTCTTTAAATGCCGAAGATGTATATGCTACCAGGTTAACTGGTTTTGTAGTTTGCCTAGTTGAATGCATAGTTGAATGGTAGAATCTGGGGCGAGTTAATGGGAACGTCGGGAGAATATTTTTAATGGGATTAGTATGAATGGGTGTTTGATGGGTCAGTGTGGACTTAGTAGGCTGATGCCTGGTTCCATGGTATAAGCCTCGAAAACATCTCAAAGAGTTGTGAGAACCTGATAGTGACTTTTGATGATAAAAACAGAAATGCGGGAAGTAGTCAGCAGATCGATAAAGGCACAAAAGGTGGTGGGTGTATGGAACAAGCTGCCAGAGGCAGTAGTTGAGGCTGGCACTATCCCAACGTTTAAGAAACATTTAGATAGGTACATGGATAGGACAGGTTTGGAGGGATTTGGACCAAGCGCAGACAGGTGGGACGAGTGTAGCTGGGACATGTTGGCCGGTGTGGGCAAGTTAGGCCGAGGGGCCTGTTTCCACACTGTATCACTCTATGACTCTATAAACAGGCTGTTCAACTAAGATGGAGTTGTGTGCTAACAGAGCTGCATAGAGTCATAAAGTCTTACAGCACTGAAACAGGCCATTCAGCCCAACTTGCCCATGCTGACCAACATGCCCCATCTACACTAATCCCTCCTGCCTGCCCTCTTCTCACTGCTACCATTGGGTAGGAGGCACAGATACATAAGGTCACACACCACCATCAGGTTCTTGAACCTGCCCAACTTTAATCCTTCCCCAGCAACGGAACACTATGGACCACTTCTCACTTCCATGGACTTGTTTTCTAATTGTGCTGTACACTAATCTCTTGTTTCTTCACAAATATTTGTTTTATTTGCCCTGTATTGATGATAATTTATGTATAATTTATGTTCGGTGTGCTGTCTGGGTCTTTGCATCTGTGCTGCTGCTGTGGGCAAGGCTTTCATTGTATTTGTGCACGTTGCAATAATCTCAACTTGTCTCGAACAGGGCCTACTAAAGTTGCCTGCTACATAAAGACAACAGATCAGTAATGTGACTCGTTGATCAGGGCTAAATTGCAATATTGGAAGCCTTCCAGTAGATAACTACTGGCACAAACTAGTTATTGAAATTGTTTTCCCAGTTGTGTCTCTATTGTTAACCTTTTTGTTCCATCATAAACAGCTTTATTTATTCCTTTGATATTACTGAAGATGAGTTCAAAATAAATGGATTGTAATGTTTCTTAATTAAGTAAAGCACTCAATTTAGAATGTTTGAATTGAGAGCTAAATCTGATATTTTCAATTCACTTGAGTATTAAACAAATAAATTATTTCTGAACCAACTCAGGATTTTTATCACAGGCAATCATGTTCAGATTACATTTATTCACAAAATGCTGGAGTAACTCAGCAGGTCAGGCAGCATCTCGGGAGAGAAGGAATGGGTGACGTTTCAGGTCGAGACCCTTCTTCAGACTGATGTCAGGGGGCGGGACAAAGGAAGGATATAGGTGGAGACAGGAAGATAGGTGTGCCTATATCCTTCCTTTGACCCGCCCCCTGACATCAGTCTGAAGAAGGGTCTCGACCCGAAACGTCACCCATTCCTTCTCTCCCGAGATGCTGCCTGACCTGCTGAGTGACTCCAGCATTTTGTGAATAAATCAATTTGTACGAGCATCTGCAGTTATTTTCTTATATCTCAGATTCCATTTAGCCAGGTTTCTTACCAATACACACGTGATGTTTATGGTCTCAATTTCCCTGCTGTTATCTGTTCAGGCTGTCTCATGGCTGAATGCTTGCTTGCTTGCTTAGTACCAGGTCTGAGATAGATTTGTGGCACAGATAGTGAATAAGTTCCTAAATTATTTCAGCTGATTTACCCCCTCTATTTGAAAACACAGTGGCACAGCTGATAGAGCTGATGCTTCACAGCACCAGAGACCTGGGTTCGCTCCTGAGCTCGGGTGCTGTCTGTGTGGAGTTTGTTCCCTCTCCCTGCGACTGTGTGGGTTTCCTCTGGGTGTTCCGATTACGTCCCACATCCCTAAGTTGTGTGGGTATGTAGATTAATTGGCTTTTGTAATGCGTAGACAATGGTTTGGAAAGTGAGATAACATAGAATGAAGTGAACAATGGTTTTCTTGGACTCAATGGGTCACAGGTCCTGTTTCCATGCTGTATCTCTAAAATGATGGTGTCGGGAAAAAACTGCAGTTACCATTACCATGCACTTTTATGATGCAGTGAAAGAACAAGAAAAAATACCAGCATTAATTTCACATGAGTACTAAAAGTTCACTAGTTAACAGTGCAGTAGAGTTGGGCAGCACGGAGGTGCATTTTGTAGAGCTCCTGCCTCACACTTCCCATGATGGGGGTTCAATCCTGACCTGTGGTGTTGGCTGTGTGGTATTTACACATTCTCTTTGTAACCTCTGCTTGCTCTAGTTTCTCTCCGCATGCCAAAGGGCTGCAGGTTGGTAGACCGATTAGACACCACAGATTTTCCCTGGTGCAAGTGAGGGGCTGAATCTGGTGGGAGTATCGATGGGAATTTGGGGAGAATAAAAAGTTACAATGTGGGATGTGGGTAAATGGGTGCTGTATTGTTGGTGCAGACTCAGCGGGCCAAAGTGCTTGTTTCTGCGCTACATGACTCTATGAATAATGAATAGATCATATGTTTGTGCTAACATTCAAATAGTAAATGTGTAAATAGTTATTCTCGTTGTATAGTGCACAGACATTACTTTTTAGTTCAGTTTAGTTTATAGATACAGCGCGGAAACAGGCCCTTTGGCCCAACGAGTCCGTGCCGACCAGCAATGCCAGCACACCAGTTTCGAGATACAGCGCGGAAACAGGCCCTTCGGCCCACCGGGTCCGTGCCGACCAGCGATCCCCACACATTAACACTACCCTACACACACTAGGGACAATTCTTACATTTACCAAGCCAATTAACCTACAAACCTGTACGTCTTTGGAGTGTGGGAGGAAACCGAAGATCTCGGAGAAATCTCACGCAGGTCACAGGGAGAACGTACAAACTCCGTACAGACAGCACGCGTAGTCGGGATCGAATCCGGGTCTCCGGCGCTGCATTCGCTGTAAGGCAGCAACTCTACCGCTGCGCCACCGTGCCGCTTAACGCCACCCTAACACTAACACTACCCGACACCCACTAGGGACAATTTACAATTATAACAAGCCAATTAACCTACCAACCAGTATGTCTTTGGAGTGTGGGAGGAAAACAGAGCTCCCGGAGAAAACCCACGAAGGTCACGGGGAAGACAGTTTAACTCCGTGCAGACAAGCACCCTTGGTCAGGATTGAACCTGGATCTCTGACGCTGTAAGGCAGCAGCTCTACTGTGGCGACACTGTGACCACCTTTCATTCAAATCCCAAGCCAGCCTGATCTGTGTCAGATAATTTGTTAAGTACTTTCCATAACTCAATTGTTTTAAGATTATTTTCCATTTTTCCAATCAACATACCCTCTCAAAATACCTGTGCCTGAATTAAATGCATGGAGCTGTTCCCATCTGTCAGATGCACTCAATTCAATAACCACTGGCAGGGAAATAACAAGCTGGGAGAGGATCTGAGTCCTACCAATTAAATTAGTTTACAGTCTACATGGATATTTTTGACATTGAAGAATTGTACTAAAGGGATGATCTCAGACAGAATTTAACAACTTATCCATTCCTTCTCTCCCGAGATGCTGCCTGACCTGCTGAGTTACTCCAGCATTTTGTGAATAAATTGATTTGTACCAGCATCTGCAGTTATTTTCTTACATTATTTGTGCTGAGTCCCCCGATATTGCCATCTTGGCATTCAGAACTTGAATAGACTATCCAGGTAAAAGTTACAAAACACAAGTTCTAGAGTCATACAGCATGGAAACAGGACCTTCAGCCCACAAAGTCCATGCCAACCATTAACACAAATGTTATATTTTTATTCTCTTCACATTTCCATCGGCTCCCTCCCTATCAGACTCTACTACTCAATCACATGCCTGGGGCAATTTACAGCAGCCACTTAACCTAATAAACCCATCCAGGGCTCTGGCAGAAACCAACAGAGTCGCAAGAACAACGTGCAAACTCCACACAGATCGCACGAGAGGCCAGGAATGAACCTGGTCGCAGCAGCTCCACTAGTTGTGCCACAGTGCTACACAGAGTCAAGAGTGCGATGGAATGCTCTTTACTTAAATCAGTAAGCACAGTTCCAATAACTCTCAAGAGGCTTCATGTTGTTGAAGCCATAGCCGCCCGTTTGATCAGCATCGCATCACCCTCCCTGCACATTCATTCCCTCCACCACTGGCACACTATGGCTGCCGTAAGTCCCATCTACAAAATACACTTCAGTTTTCCATCTAGGCTACTGTCAGAGCATCTCCCAAACTTATCGCTTCTAGAACAGAGAATATAGAGTACAGAGCATAATACATAGAACAGAACAGCACAAGAACAAGCCCTTTGGGAACACATCCTAGAGGTGGCATAGTTGTGCAGCTGGTAGAAAGACCAGCTGCCACGGAGCTCTGGAGACTTGGGTTTGGCCCTGAGCTCGGGGCCTGTCTGTGTGGAATTTGCGTGTTCTCTCCGTGACTGAGTGGATTTCCTCCGGGCGCTCCGGTTTCCTCATAGGGTTGTGAGCCACCCTTCTAAACAGCTGCAGTCTTTCTGGTGAAGATATTGGTACAGGTTTATGGTTGTCATGTCAACCAAGATACAGTGAAAAACTTTGTCTCGTGTGCTTTCCAGGCAGATCATACCATACAATGAGTACATCAAGCAGAAATAATGACAGGGTACTATAAAAGAGCACAAGGAACTAAGGCTCAATACACTGAGACTAAGATAATACACATTCAGTATGCACAACAGGTAAACTGATCGGTTCCCCTCCAAGCATATCCCATTAACCCACCTTTGGATCCTCTCTGTATGCTTCATAGGAGGAGAAAGTGGTAATTCACAGCCAGCATGTTGCTCAATCAATACCAGAATGAAATGTTGTGCTCAGCATGGGAGGCACAGCCCAGCAACATGCAAGAGAATTCTTAAGAGTTTTTCTCATTGAAATAGTTCTTTCTCTTTCAGGCAATCACACTGCAAATTACAGCCCAGGAACAGGGCATTCAGCCTACGCTGTCCACATCAGAGCAAATCTTTTATTGTGGAAGGAGCAGGTGAGGACATCACTCAGGGTGCTCATAATTTTTAACCCAGTGCAGCAAAGCAAGAGCAAAAGACTGCCAGAGCTGCAGCTGTGAAATAGAAGAGGAATGTGCATGAATCCTGAGCTGTTCTTTTGTAATGAACACTGCCCACTTGCTCAAAAGATTGGGTTCTCGGGAGAGGTTGGGTTGGCTGGTCCTTTAATCCTTGCAACAAAAGAGATTAGGGGGTGATGTTGGAAAGATACATAAAATCATGAGGGAAATAGATAGGGTGAGGGAACACAGTCTTTTTCCCCAGGGTTAGGGATTCATGAACTAGAGGACATAAGTTTAAGGCGAGAGGAGAAAATTTTAACAGGAACCTGAAGGGTGCCTTTTTAACACAAAGGATGGTGGGTACATGGAAGGAGTTGCCAGAGGAAATGGTTGAGGCAAGTATAATAACAGCATTTAAAACGCTTTTTTTAATACAAATATAGGGATAGGAAACGTTTGGAGGGCTATAGGTTAAACATGGTTGAATGGGACTAGTGGAGATTGGCACCTTCTTGTAGTGTGGTGACGGGACCGGTTTGGCAGATTTGGTTAAATGTGGGCAACTGGGAGCAGCATATATGGGCATCATGGTTGGCATGGACAAGTTGGGCAGAAGGGCCTGTTTCCGTGCTGTATGGCTTACGACTCTTGCAATAACATGGAGTTGTTTCCTAATTGTGTTATACACATTTTCCACAGCCTTTTATTTTTCATCATCTTGCAGAATTCATGTGTAATTCATGTTTTTGTGTGTTTGGCTGAGTCTATGTGCCGGTGTTGCTGTTTGAAAGCAATATTTTTATTGCACCTGTATCTCATCGCACTTGTGCATGGGTCAATAAACTCGACTCGACTTGTAATAGGAAAGAAACAGAGAGATGGGAGAGGATTAATCCACAGTAGGCTGCTACGGACTGAATGGGCCGAATGGCCTCCTCCTGCGTCCTGTTATAATTCCGTGACTCTGTGTTATTGTGGCTTAGTCGTATTCAGAGATCTGTAGTGGAGATCTGAGTTCAAATCTCATTACCGATGGATTAAAAAGCTCGTAACAGAACTAGTGACCATGAAGCTCTCTGGTGACCCTCTCATGACTCATTAACATCCTTTGGGTGAGGAAGACACTACTCCAAGTGTTGTTAGAAGGTGAGACGGGAAAGCAATGTTCACTGCAGCGTGCATGTATATTAATCACACAAAGTCAACATGTGGAAACACCTGGCAATTAATATCGCCATTGAGGAGTTCAGAGGATGGATTAAGAGTAAGAAACAAACTGCTGGAGTTACTCAGCAGGTTAGACAGCATTTGTGGAGCGAAGTGAACATGACATTTCAGGTCAAGACCCTTGAGTTGTTCCAGCAGCATGTTTTATTCTTGCTCAAGATTCCAGTGTCCGCAGCCTCTTGTGCCTGAATTAAGGCTGAGGAAGTTTTACCGCGAATGTAAGATCATAGTTAAAATTCTTTGAGTAGTTTAATCTCTTTACCCGAGTGAATATAAACGTAAGTGAGAAGATGTGCAAAAACACAGTTCCCGGGATTAGAACGTTGCCCTCTGAGGTCAGATCAGGTTGATAGGACACGAACGAAAGACAATCTCACCGACACGTGGAAGACTGAAGGCAACCAAAAGCGAAACAAATGCAGAAAAGGACACAGAGTGCTGGAGTGACTCAGCAGGTCAGGCAGCTTCTACAGAGAACATGGATAGGCCACTTTTTGAGTTGAAACCCTTCTTCAGACTATGTGTAGTGTGTGTGTGGGGGAGGGGGGGGGGGGTGAAAGCTGGAAAAGGGGACAAGGCAAGACAAAGCATGGCAGGTAGTAGGTCGACATATGCAAGATGGATTTTTGATAAGCAGATGGTCGGACTAATATAGCAGGAGGAGGGGTAGAGGGGGGAAATAGGTGGGAATCTAGGTGGAGTATAGGGGAGGGGAAGAGGGGAGGGCAGGGGAGAAGTGGGGGGAGAAATGGAGGGGGAAGGTTTGGTGGGGGGTTAATTAGTTACCTAAAATTGGAGAATTCAATGTTCACCCTGTTGGGTTATGAGCTACCCAAGCAGAATATAAGGTGCTGTTCATTCCAGCATGAATGTGGTCTCACTCTGTCAATGGATGTGGCCCATGACAGGAAGATGAGCGTGGGAATGGGAAGGGGAGTTAAAATGCTTAGCACCCGAAAAATCCAATAGGCTTAGTTTTAGTTTTGAGACACAGCGCGGAAACAGGCCCTTCGGCCCACTGAGTCCGCACCGACCAGTGATCCCTGCACATCCCCACACTATCCTGCACACACTAGGGACAATTTACACTTATATTAAGCCAATTAACCTACAAACCTGTACATCTTTGAAGTGTGTGAGGAAACTGAAGATCTTGGGGAAAACCCACTTGGTCACAGGGATAACGTACAAACTCCATACAGACAGCAGCCGTAGTTGGGATCGAACCCGGGTCTCCGGCACGGTAAGCGCTGTAAGGCAGCAACTCTACCGCTGCGCCACCGTGCTACCCTGGCAGCCTTGGCAGACCAAACGCAAGTGTTCAGTGAAATGGTCGCTGAGTCTACGGCTTGGACTCTCCGATGTAAAGAAGGCCACAATGGGAACATCAGATGTCATAAAGGAGGTTGGAGGAGGTGCACATGAACCTCTGTCTCACCTGGAAGGACTGCTTGGCTCGCTGGATGGAGGCAAGGGAGGAGGTAAAGGGACAGGTGTTACATCTCCTGCAATTGCAGGGAAAGTACCTGAGGAGTGGGCGGTTTGGGTGAGAATGGATTAGTGAACCAAAGAGATGAGGAGTGGTCTCTCCAGAAGGCGGATAGGGGTGGGGATGGGAAGATGTGATTAGTGGTGGGATCACGTCGGAGGTGTCGGAAATGTGGGAGTATGATATGTTGGATATGTTGATGTACTGGTGGGGTAAAAGGAGAGGAGCAATAGACAATAGACAATAGACAATAGGTGCAGGAGTAGGCCATTCAGCCCTTCGAGCCAGCACCGCCATTCAATGCAATCATGGCTGATCACTCTCAATCAGTACCCCGTTCCTGCCTTCTCCCCATACCCCCTCACTCCGCTATCCTTAAGAGCTCTAGCCAGCTCTCTCTTGAAAGCATCCAACGAACTGGCCTCCACTGCCTTCTGAGGCAGAGAATTCCACACCTTCACCACTCTCTGACTGAAAAAGTTCTTCCTCATCTCCGTTCTAAATGGCCTACCCCTTATTCTTAAACTGTGGCCCCTTGTTCTGGACTCCCCCAACATTGGGAACATGTTTCCTGCCTCTAATGTGTCCAATCCCCTAATTATCTTATATGTTTCAATAAGATCCCCCCTCATCCTTCTAAATTCCAGTGTATACAAGCCCAATCGCTCCAGCCTTTCAACATACGACAGTCCCGCCATTCCGGGAATTAACCTAGTGAACCTACGCTGCACGCCCTCCATAGCAAGAATATCCTTCCTCAAATTTGGAGACCAAAACTGGGGGTGGGGAAGCAAGAGCAAAACTACGGGACACATTGGAGACATGGGTGAGGGATCTATCTGTGACAGAAAGGGGGGAAATCATGTTCACTAAAGAAAGAAGCCATCTTGGATATCCTAGAATGGAAAGTCTCATCTTGGGAGCAAATGTGAGAGAGACAGAGGAATTGAGAGTGGGCAACAGTGTCTTTGCAAGAGGCAGGGTGGGAGTAACCCGATCCAAGATAACTGTGCTCGTCCAGATAACTGTGGCAGTCACTTGGTTTATAGAAGTCTTCAGTCAATAGTCTGTCTTCTGCGATGGAGACAGAGAGATCAAGAAAGGGCCGATAATCGTCAGCGATAGTCTAGGTGGATTTGAGAGCAGGGTGGAAGTTAGTGGTGAAGTTAATGAAATCCTCAAGTTCTGCACGGGTGCAGAAGGCAGCTGTTTCTGCATTGGTGCAGGAGGCAGCACCTTTTGCATTTGTGCAGGATGCAGCACCTTTCTGCAAGGGTGCAGGCTGGAAATCTGAAATGATACAAAGAATGCTGGATGTAATCAGCAGGCTGGGCAGAAACTGTGAAGATCATTGGCCCGGAAGGAGTGGAACACCCCTGTCCCCCGTCTCCATCAATGGTGTGGATGTGCAGTTTACCAGGGAGTACAAATACCGTGGAGTGTACCTGGCCAATAAACTAGACTGGTCCAGGAACGCTGAGGCCCTGTACAAGAAGAGACAGAGCTGGCTGTTTTTTTTTGAGAAGGCTCTGCTCCTTCAACGTCTGCAATAAGATGCTGCGGATGTTCCACTAATCGGGGGTAACCAGTGCCACCTTCTTCGCTGTCCTGTGCTGGGGCAGCAGGGCAAATAGACAATAGACAATAGACAATAGGTGCAGGAGGAGGCCATTCGGCCCTTCGAGCCAGCACCGCCATTCAATGTGATCATGGCTGATCATTCTCAATCAGTACCCCGTTCCTGCCTTCTCCCCATACCCCCTGACTCCGCTATCCTTAAGAGCTCTATCCAGCTCTCTCTTGAATGCATTCAGAGAATTGGCCTCCACTGCCTTCTGAGGCAGAGAATTCCACAGATTCACAACTCTCTGACTGAAAAAGTTTTTCCTCATATCAGTTCTAAATGGCCTACCCCTTATTCTTAAACTGTGACCCCTTGTTCTGGACTCCCCCAACATTGGGAACATGTTTCCTGTCTCTAACGTGTCCAACCCCTTAATAATCTTATACGTTTCGATAAGATCTCCTCTCATCCTTCTAAATTCCAGTGTATACAAGCCTATATACAAGGCCACGGACGCCAGATCAGCCATGATCACATTGAATGGCGGCGCTGGCTCGAAGGGCCGAATGGCCTACTCCTGCACCTATTGTCTATTGTCTATTGCCGATAGGATTAACAAACTCATCAGGAAGGCTGGCTCCATCCTGGGGGTCTAGTTGGATTCATGGGAGGTGGTATTGGAGGGGAGGATGCTCCTCAAACTGTGGAACACTTTGGACAATACAGCTCACCCCCTCCATGACACACTGGTCAACCTGAGGAGCACCTTCAGCAACAGACTGGTTCCACCAAGATGCAGTACAGAACGCCACTGGAGATCCTTCTTCCCAGTGGCTATCAAACTGTATAACTCCTCCCCCTTCTGTCATGGGGTAGACTGACTCCCCTACCCCCCCCCCCCCCCCCCTACCCCAATCTTTGCACATCCCCAATCCTTTCCACTCATCACTTTAATTTTATGTTTCATGTATTTTGTGCTTTATGACTGTTGGCTGATCAATTTCCCTCCTGGGATAAATAAAGTTCTATCATATCTATATCTTATCATATCGTATCGTATCGTATCATTGACTCTGTTTCACAAATCCTAATTGCTGCCTGACCTGATAAGTAACTCCAGGAACTTTTGTTTTTAATTTGTTTTTGACGGGGCCTTGACAAAGTTGACACAGAGTCCTTTCTATTCTGCCCTTTCCCGTGAGTTCCCTCCCGGAATGATTCAAGTATTTAGACACAAAATGCTGGAGTAACTCAGCGGGTCAGGCAGCATCTCAGGAGAGAAGGAATGGGTGACGTTTCGGGTCGAGGCCCTTCATCAGTCTGAAGAAGGGTCTCGACCCGAAACGTCACCCATTCCTTCTCTCCCGAGATGCTGCGTGACCCGCTGAGTTACTCCAGCATTTTGTGTCTACCTTCGATCTGAACCAGTATCTGCAGTTATTTTTGTACACATGATTCGAGTGTTTGCAACATAAATGCAGAACTTAATTAAAAGTAAACATTTCTTTCATCTATTGTGCAGGAGTTCAATGTCTCTTTTTTCAACAAAATTAGTCTTATTAACAGAAGGGGAGAACGCTATCAGAAAATTAGCTGTCCTTAGAAAGATTGCGAATGATTGTGTCCTAATGGCTAATCTAATTTCCTGGAGAAACTGGATATAAAGATATACCTCCTTCAAATAAGCAGGGGACAGGGGAATGTAATTAAAAGCTGATGCATCTCAATGGGTTTCTTTTTTATTAAAGAACAGGAAATTTGAAAAGACTGATTGCCTGAAAAGCCACATAAGGGGCACTAATCCGAGGAAATGAAGCAAGATGATGTCCAACCATTTCTTGCTTCATGTAGAAATGACATTTGGGCTGGTGCTTGGATAGAAAAGGTTGAGAGGGATGTGGGCCAAACACTGGCAGATGGGACTAGGTAAGTTGGACAACGTCTTCAGCATGGCCCAGTTGGGTTGAAAGGCCTGTTTCCATGCTATGACTGCGACTCTCCATTAAATAGCCAGAATCAGTAGCCATGGATTCAGACTGAGAAAATGGTGCAGCATTGAAACTAATAAAGGAGTCTGTTTCCTCCCCTTTGGTTGAGCTATCCAGTTAATCTCATCCGCTTCCTCTTTCTGCGCACTCTCTAAATACTTTCCCTTCTACTATTTATCTAATATTCATTGACATTTGCAAGATTGAGAAATGATCGTAGCGCAACTTATAAGAATCTGTGGGAGTCAACAGGATGTTTCTTCGTGTAAATAGATTCTTGTTGTCTGTGATGTATGTAGATTTTGTTGCATTGCCCATGACTACTAAACACAAGCTATTGATGGAGTTTCTCCCAATCTTGGGCTGGAATCTTGGACAGTGGATTGGGAGGAATGAATTCATTGGGATGCAAATGTTAAAGTGGACCTTCCTCTCAAATGTGGGGGGTGGGGATCAGATGGCCATCGAATTTGGTGCTCTGGGGGGCAGTTAGTGTGGAGTTTTGTTGCAATACCTTTAGTTCGGTAATGATGCAGGGACACAGATGCCGATGGTGGAGCACTGTGTAACCAATGTGTCTCTGTGGATATTTTTTCCCCACTCTGACCCAAGCTCCTGTTGATTTTTCCACTAAATCTGAGTTAAACAATCAGCGTTTTCCATCGCCTTACCTCCGCCCGTTGTCTCGGCAACCTCCTGCTTCCAGACACAGGAAATGATGTCGGCCAGTCAGTTCCTGGTGTGGAGAATGGTGAAATTCTGGAATTCACTGCTCCAGAGAGTGTTGTTAGAAGCGACATCATTAGATATATTCAAAGTGAAGGTGGAGAAACTTTGGAAAGATCAGGAAAATGAGGGTTCTGGGGTTCTAGCACAGAGAAGGAGTTCAAACCTGGGCAAATTGAATAGTGAGGTAGGATTGAAGGCCTAAGTAGCCTGTTACTGTTCATACCTTCTTGTGTTCGACTTCTCATGCTCGATCATTCATTAAGATCATAGCTGTTCTGATCATGACTGGAAGGGTCTCGACACGAAACTTCACCTTTTCCTGTTCTCCAGAGATGCTGTCTGACCTGTTGAGTTACTCCAGCTTTTTGTGTCTAGCTTCCTCCTTCCTGCCTTTTCTTCATAAGCTATGATTTCCCACACTATCTTGCATTCAATGACATTGCTCTGCACACGAGAAGATTCCCAAGACTCACAAACTCCCTGAGAAGAAGAAATACCTCCTCTCCATCTTAAATGGGGGTGAGGTGGGGGGAAATCTATAATTTTGAAATGACTTCCCTTAGCTCTACAATCCTCCAACTAGGGGAAATGTCCTCTCAGTATCCCCCTTTCTATTCCCATTCAGAACATCTGTTCATCTTCAAACGTAATAGGATTCATCACCTTATTTATTCGCAGTAACCTCCTGGGTGTAAGTATGTTAAATAAGGAGCCTTGGTTGTCAGAACTTTGAAAAGATGTTGCAGCTGAAGTCCTTGCTGCTTTTCAAATTGGATGATTAATATTCAGGAAGGATTTTTCAAGTCCTTTTCACCAATTTTATTACCGGTGTATCTTATATCCTGATGAACAAATTATGAGTCAGGGACAAGGCATTTAATCGCGTTAATTTGCCTCGCTAAAAATATTTCGAATTAGCATAATTCTTAAATGTTCTTGCTCAAGATCCCGAGTCAGAAAGCTCAAGGAAAAAGCTGATCTTCAGTTTGCTCTAATTTGATTGCGAATGCTAATTGCAATCTAGCTACGTTTCAGAGAACGCCCTGCAGTTATAATGGGAGCTATTCCATACATCTGGAGTTGTAGACAATATCAATAGCTTTCTTGGCAACAATCACACTAACCAACTGCATTCAAGTCTTCATTGATTCCCTGTTAAAATTAAAATCAAATTGAGGACTGCAAATCATGCTTTAGACTTTAGAGGAGAGATACAGCGAGAAAACGGCCCATTTGGCGCACCGGGACTGTGCTGACCAGCGATCAGACGTACACTGCCACTATCCTCATCATTAGGGACAATTTACAATTTACAGAAACCAATTCATCTACAAACCTGTACGTTTTGGAGGTTGGGAGCAAACCGGAGCACCTGGAGAAAATCCACACAGTCACAGGGAGAAGGTACAAACTCCATACAGACAGCACCTGCAGTCAGGACCAAACCTGGGTCTCTGGTACTGTGAGGCAGCAACTCTACCTCTGCGCCACTGTGCCGCCCTTCAGAAAGGCATTCGGAGAGTCACAGATTCTTACAGCACATTGACCAAGAATCTCTAGTCCCACTTGCCTTCTTTTGACACATGTTGCTCTAAAGCTTTCCTATGCATGTACCTGTCCAGATGCTTTTAAAAATATTGTCATTGTACCCACCTCTACTACTTCTTCTGGCACATCGATCCATGTACCCACCACCATCTGTGCGAAAAACAGATCGCTTTAAAACCTTTCTCCTCTCATCTTAAATCTATGCCCTCTACTTTTAAACTACCTACCCTGGAAAAAGAGTGATTGTTTACCTTATCCTTGCCCAATATAATGTACCATCCCTCTATTTGATCAATCTCTTATATTCCAATGAATAAAGCCCCAGACTATCCAGTCTCTCTTTATAACTCGGGTCAAAGTCAGGCCAATGGGATGAGCATATTTGGGCATGTTGCTCGGCATGGACGAGTTGGGTGCAGAGTCCTGTTTCCATGCTGAATGGCTCTAAGACTCTGTAACTCAATCCCTCCAGTCTCATTAAAATGCTTGCGAATCTTTTCTGCATCCTTTCCAGCTTAATAACATCCTCCCATTAGCTATCTTGATTTGTCCTATAATCAATCACTTTGATCTTGGCTCACAAGACTTCAGTTACATCGCACGTAGAAATGGTTGGGGAATGGCAGAGCAAGCATGAACCAGATGTTAAATTCTACTTAAAACATTGAGGAGCAAACCGGCTGCGACAGTGGTCTCCTGTCATCAGACAGATGAAGAAAGGTCTGCAATGGTACAGCACCATACACCTCATCGTGATACAGAATAAACGTAAAACCACCACTAGTCACAACTTCCCATTCCCATCACAGTTTTCCTCCCCCCTTAATGATGTGATGATGCAGCAAAAGCGATTATGTTATAAAAAGGAACTGCAGGTGTTGGTTTATAGAAAAGATAAACACAAAATGGGCGACTCGGTGATGCAGTGGTAGAGTTGCTGCCTTACAGCGAATGCAGTGCCGGAGACCCGGGTTCGATCCCGACTACGGGCGCTGTCTTTACAGAGTTTGTACGTTCTCCCCGTGACCTGCGTGGGTTTTCTCCGAGATCTTCGGTCTCCTCCCACACTCCAAAGACGTACAGGTATGGAGGTTAATTGGCTTGGTAAATGTAAAAATTGTCCCTAGTGTGTGTAGGATAGTGTTAATGTGCGGGGATCCCTGCTCGGCGCGGACCCGGTGGACCGAAGGGCCTGTTTCCGTGCTGTATCTCTAAACTAAACAAAATGCTGGAAGCAACTCAGAAGGCCAGGCAATAGCTCTGGAGAAATTCTGAAGAAGGGTCTCAACCCGAAATATCACCTATCCATTTTCTACCTGCTGAGTTATTCCAGCATTTTGTGTCTATCTTCAGCTAATGGGATTGTTGAGGATCGAATTTGGGCATTGATCAGAAGACAACATGAGAAATTCTTTGCAGAATTAAACTCGTAGAACATAGAACATAGAAGAGTACAGCACAGGAACAGACCCTTTGACAACAATGTCTGTGAAAAAAACAATGCTAAATCAAACTCATCTTTGCCTGAACATGATCTATATCCCTCCACTTGCTGCTTATCCATGTACCTATCTGAAAGCCTCTTAACACCATTATCGTACCACATGGATCAATGGAAAATGATATGTCTGAGGAAGGGTCTCGACCAGAAACGTCACCCATTCCTTCTCTCCTGAGATGCTGCCTGACCCGCTGAGTTACTACAGCATTTTGTGTCTACCTTCAATGGAAAACGATAAGTAGGCACAAAATGCTGGAGTAACTCAGCGGGACAGGCAGCATCTCTGGAGAGAAGGAATGAGGGATGTTTCGGGTCGAGACCCTTCTTCAGACCCGATATGTCTACTTTGAAGAAGTTCTCCGAGGAGGGTTAAGTATGTCCACAATGGAAGATGATAGCACGTTGACTGCGACGGGAGGAAACTGCATCAGTTCCTCTTTCAATCCTTCCTGATTGCCCAGATAGATGTCCCTGAGCTGACTGAGTAAGCTGCTGAAAGGCAATTCAAGAAGAGTACTAAGTAGATCCAATCCTCCCACTTTACCTCTAGCGATACAGTCATCATATCAAAGTAAATGGCTTTATTTAAGCTTTCATTTGTGGCATCTTTGATGTAGGATGGAAAATCCAATGTTCATGGCATTTTGCAGGGCTGGAGAGAATCAGTAAATAGACATAAGAGACTGCAGACGCTGGAATCTGGAGCAAAAGAAAGAAGAGCTGTTGGAGGAATTCAGTGGGTCAGGCAAAATCGATGGAGGCAAAGGAATGGTGGATACTTTGGGTCAAGACCCTCCATCAGGAGTGAGACTCTAAGAGAGATAACCAGTAAAAAGTGGTGAAGGGGGTGGGATGAGGCAGGAGTTGGCAGGCATTAGGTGAAACCAAGTGAGGAGGGGGTTGGTTAGCAGATGGAGCCAGGTGGGGGAGGGAAGGATGGAGATAGTAACAGCGGCCAGGAAGTGATAGACGGAGGCAACAAAGGTCTTCAGGTTATCGGACATGAAGAGAAAGGAAGATGCTAAGTGGAACCAGATAAGGGAGGGACACTGGGCAGATGGACCGTGAGGCAAGAGGAAAGGTTAGGGGGTCGAGTGAATAGAGTGTGTGGGTGATGGGCTGATGGAACCGGGCGGGGGAGGGGAAATAAATTGGTTAACAGGGAGGCTGGGATGGTGGGGTGGGGTTGGAAAAGAGAGGGTGTGCGAGAGGACCTGGGTGGATCTCAAGGAGAGTGAAAGGAACAGAGGTGCAAAGATTACCTGAAGATGGAGAATTCAATGTTGACAGTGTTTGGGTTGTAGGTTACTCAGCAGGAATATGAGGTGCTGTGTCTCCAGTTTAGATTTGTCCTCACCTTGACAAAGTAATGCAGCCAGTTGCTTCACAGCTCCAGCGACCTGGGTTCGAACCTGACCTTGGGTGCTGCCTGTGCGGAGTTTGCACGTTCTTCCTGTGACCACGAGAGTCTCTTCAGGGTGCTCCAGTTTCTTCCCACAACCCAAAGATTCAAGATAGCTTTATTTGTCATCCAATATTGGACGAAATTCAGTCACCCACAGTCCAACAATAAAAGCATTAAATAAGCATTAAAATTACACAACCCCAAAAAACCCCCAAAACACAGTCCAACAATAAAAGCATTAAATATGCATTCAAATTACACAACCCCAAAAACCCCCAAAACACAGCCCAACAATAAAAGTATTAAATATGCATTCAAATTACACAACCCCAAAACCCCCAAAAACACAGTCCAACAATAAAAGCATTAAATAGGCATTCAAATTACCCAACCCCAAAAACACACAAAAAAAGAAACATCCATCAAAGAAACATCCATCACAGTGAGTCTCCTCCAGTCCTCTCCTCACTGTGATGGAAGGCCACAATGTCTTTCCCTTCTCCTGCTGTCCTCGCCCGCGGTCAGGTTGTTGTGGTTGCAGGCCACACCGGACGGTCCGCAGCGGGCCGAGCCCAAGGCGCGTCGCGTCGCAGCCGCTCCCGCAGCCTCCGAAGACGGCCGGCTCCGCCGATGACAAGTCCGATCCGGGGCGGGCGAACACGCTGCTGCTGCCGCTGTTGTTGCACGTCGGGGCGGTCATGGCTCCCGACATTGAAGCCCCCGCCCAGCAGAGAAATATCCCGCGGCCATCTTAGGCCGCGCCGGACGGTGAAATGTCCGCGACCCAAGCCCCGCGATCCGGGGCGGGCGAACCCGCTGCCGCTGCCGGAGCTCCCGATGTCGGCATCCACGCGGCCCGAGCCTAAGGCGAGTCGCAGCCGCTCCCGCAGCCTCCGAAGACGGCCGGCTCCGGTGATGGTAAGTCCGATCCGCGGGCTCTGCGAACCAGAGCCCTGGAGGCCGCCAGCTCCAGGAGTTGGGCCGATGGTAGGCCGCAGCAGGAACGGAGACACGGCCCAGAAAACAAAGGTCGGGTCTCCGTTCGGAAGGGACATCTATTTACAATGTTACAGTTCCCCCCCTCCCCCCCACATACACACATAGTACACAAACACAAAAACACCACATCACAACTACAATTAAGACAAAAAAAACAACAAAAACACAAAGACAAATGGACCGCAGGTGAGCCGCAGCTGCTAGGGCAGCGCCGCCATTTGTGCAGTTTAACTGATCTGTGTGAAAAGCCCTTATTATGGACTGTCCTCAAGACACCTGCTCTAACTGTCCCATATTCCCCAGCTTGCATGTTTTTTTCTCCACGGTAAAAACAGGGAGAAATATTAATTGAGGACCTTGCCCATCTCCTGTGGCTCCACATACAGATGACCACTTCAGTTTCTGATGGGTGCTATTCTCCCTCTCATTACCATTTTCCTCTGAACATACGTTTAAAAATCTTTTGGATTCTCCTTAATGTTATCTTGCAGAGTGATCTCCTGCCCACTTTTTGGCCTCTTTCCTTCTTAAGTTTGCTCATCCATTCCCGAAACTCCCCCAGGGATACACTTGATCCCACTGCCTACACCTGGCTAATGTCTCCTTTTGTTTATGACCGGCCCTCAATTTCTCTCGTCAACCAGGGCTCTTTACTCCCAGCTGCTTTTCCCGTCACTCTAGGGCAGCATGGTGGCGCAGCGGTAGAGTTGCTGCCTTACAGCGAATGCAGTGCCGGAGACTCAAGTTCGATCCTGTTTACGGGCGCCGTCCGTACGGAGTTCGTACGTTCTCCCCGTGACCTGCGTGGGTTTTCTCCGAGATCTTCGGTTTCCTCCCACACTCCAAAGACGTACAGGTTTGTAGGTTAATTGACTGGGTAAATGTAAAAATTGTCCCTAGTGTGTGTAGGATAGTGTTAATGTGAGGGGATTGCTGGGCGGCGCGGACTCGGTGGGCCGAAGGGCCTGTTTCCGCGCTGTATCTCTAAATCTAAATCTAGATCAAGTGTGCCTGGAACTTTCACCATCACTCTTTAATAACCCACTTTTCAGGCGTTCCTTTGCCTGCAAACATCCTACTCTGATCAGCTTTACAAAGTTCCTGTCTAATCCCACTCAAGGTGACCTTGCCTCAATTCAGAACTTTAACTTATGTGCCCGCCCTGTCCCCATTCATAACTATTTAAACGTTAATAGAACTGACGTCACAAGTCCCAAAAGGATTACCCACCGACACTTCAGTCGTGTGCCCTTCACATTTTGCATGTCGCCTGAGGAAACTTCCCTGAACACGTTTGACAATTTTCACCCCGTCTAAGCCTTTGGGACTATGGCAGTACCAGTCAATATGGGAAAGTTAAGATCCCCCACTATGATAACCCATGCTATGATGAACCTCTTTTGCAACCTCTCCAAAGCCTCAACATCCTTCCTGTAACGGGTGACAAGAAATGCACACTATACTCCAAATGCGGCCTAACTCAACCTAGAGCTCGTATAGTTTTCTTTTCCAGAGCAGAAATGGCAGGCACCTGGCAAAGTGTTCAGGTAGTAGAGCTGAAGCCTCAAAGATCCAGTAACTCGGGATCAATCCTGATCTCCAGGGCCGTGTGTTTGGAATTTGCACGTTCCCCCTGTGGCCATGTAAGTTCCCCCAGCTGCCCCCGTTGTCCAAACACAACCCAAAGGAGCGCAGGTTAATTGCCTCTGTAAAACCCCGCTTCTGTCCATGTGAGTGGTAGAATCTGAGGAGAGTGGATGAGACTGCGGGGGGGGGGGGGGGGGGGGGGGGGGGTGGTGGGGTAAACCTCATTGAAACATATAGAATAGTGAAAGGCTTGGATAGAGTGGATGTGGAGGGGATGCTTCCACGAGTGGGAGAGTCTAGGACTAGAGGTCATAGCCTCAGAATTAAAGGACGCTCTTTTAGAAAGATGAGGAGAAATTTCTTTAGTCAGAGGGTGGTAAATCTGTGGAATTCTTTGCCACAGAAGGCTGTGGAGGCCGTCAGTGGATATTTTTAAGGCAGAGATAGATAGATTCTTGATTAGTACAGGTGTCAGAGATTATGGAAGGCAGGAGAATGGGGTTAGGAGGGAGAGACAGATCAGCCATGATTGAATGGTGGAGTAGACTTAATAGGCCGAATGGCCTAATTCTACTCCTATCCCCTCTGACCCTTATGAGTGTGTGCTTGATAGTCAGTGAGGACTCAATAGGCTGAAGGGCCTGTTTCTGTGTTTTATAACTATAACGCCCAGAGCTCACAGGCTCCTGCATAATGAAGTGTGTTCTCTCAGCATAGTATATTTACAGATCAGCACTCTTGTGTAAACAAAGCAAACTAATAGGGAAGACTGGCAAAGCCTAGTAATAATATCATGTCTATTCCAGCATCTGCAGTCTCTTGTGTCTCCAGGTCAGCTCTTGTGTTTGGGTGAGACCCCATTTTACTCTGCAGATGCTCATTATAGTCAAGGTAGGATTGAAATGGAGACGAGTTTGATTTCAACTGCTGATGAATTGATTTGAGATGTTGAACCCAGAAGAATGACAGATCAGGTCTCACTGGAAAACCTTAAGACTTCCTCATTAGTCTTGACTCTAATGGCTTTTTCATGCAGTAAATTAGTCTGGCCTTAGAGTACCTTAGAGAGTGGAATAGGGTAGCTGGGACTTCAATAGGTAACAATGGTCTGCTTTATCAGAAATCTGAAAAAAAATCCAAATTAAGTCAAAGATCATGGAGGATGAATTTAAGTTAGGCCAGGAACAAACAGAAATAGTGCAAAAAAAGAATGCCTAGTTAAAAAAAAAAAAATAGTTTAGTTTAGTTAATAGTCACGTGTACTGTGAGGGAATAATGTTTTGTGCAAGGTAAAGCCAGCAAAGTCCGATCAAGGATAGTCCGATGGTCATCAAAGAGGTAGATAGTTCAGCGCTGCTCTCTGGTTGTACTAGGATGATTCAGTTGTCTGATAACAGCTGGGAAGAAACTGTCCCCGAATCTGGTGAAGTGCTGAGTCCACCGTTCTCACTACTGCCTCTTACCTTTACGTGCATTGGAATTGCTGTGCCAGGCTCTGATGCAACCAGTCAGGATCTTCAGTCGATAAAAATCCATGCTGACCATCACGTTAATCTTGTACTAATCCTATTTTATCCTCCATAGATTTTTTAGACTTTAGACTTTAGAGTTACAGCGAAGAAACAGGCCCTTCGGCCCACCGAGTCTGCACCGAATAGCGATCACCCCGTACACTAGCACTATCCTACACACGAGGGACAATTTACAATTTAACTGAAACCAATTAACCTACAAACCTGTATGTCTTTGGAGTGTGGGAGGAAACCGGGGCACCCGGAGAAAACCCACGTGGTCACAGGGAGAAGGTACAAACTCCATACACAGAGCACCCGTAGTCAGGATCAGAGTCAGAGTTAGAGAACACAAGTGTCTGGTGCTGTAATGCAACAACTCTTCCGCTGCGCCTCCGTGCCACCCATCCCTCCGCTCCCCAATTGGCATCAACTCTCCACTGATTCTCCTAGCACCTACACACGAGGAACAATTCACAGTTGTCAGGTATGGGATTTACAGGTTACCTTTGGGATGCAGGAGGAAACAAGGAGGAGCACCCGAAGGGAATCCATTGTGGTGGCAGGGTGAAGGTGCAAACTCCACTCAGCACCAGTGGTGAGAATCGACCCAGATCACTTCGAGCTATGAGACAGCTGCACTACCTGCAAAACCAACATGCCACCTGTGAGCCATCACTTTAATAATGAAAAGGATGTCTCTATACTTCGTCAAAGAGTATACTCAGGGTTAAATAATGAATAACTGTTGTATACAATCTACTTGCATTCCATTGCCTTCAGAATGTTGATCTCTTTGAAGTGCCTAAACATTTAAAGGATTTGATAGGGTGTAAGTAGAGATTATAAATTCAATTTGGATTGGTTGTATTAAACATGCATAACTATCCTTCTGTACCCTACTTCCAAAAGTTCGGTTCCACTGAAGTCACTGGTGACATCACGCAGACCCTAACATCTATTGCATTGAGCTTTGCCCATACCAAGCAGTAACTTCCTCCTTTGGGTATGTCATAATGAGGAGCACACAACCTTATTGCAATTGTGTCGACACAAGGAACTGCAGATGCTGGTTAACAAAACAAGCACAAAGTGCTGCAGTGACTCTGCAGGTCAGGCAGCATCTTTGGAGAACATGGATAGGTGACATTTCAGGTGGGACCCTTCTTCAGATTCATTGGTGTAGGGTGAACAGAAAGCTGGAATTCTATATACCTATCACATGCTAGACTGTTTCCGACCCCCACCGCACTTCCACCTCCCCCCCCCCCCACCACCCCCTCCCGCCCCACTCCCCACCAGCACAATGTCTGAAGAAAGGTTCTGATCCCCAATATCCTAGTAAATCTCTATTGCACCCTCTCCTGTGTAGTCATGTCCTTCAACTGGCAGAGAATGGTCAAGATCGAACCGGCTGGAAGGACATATTGTGAGGCTAAATGCTCTTCTGTTCTTATGTTGCCATGGAATTGTGGAGTTCTAGGTGGGCCGGTGTCTACACTCAGCTTGACACTTCACTGCTTAAGCTGCTGACAATAAATGTCGCTCATACACTGTTGTGCTTCTTTCTAAGGCTCATAGGCCTGGAGCTAGGTACTCAGAGGTATCATATCATATCATATATCATATACATACAGCCGGATATGAGACCTAACGTAAGATTGCTTACATTAGGTTTTCATGTTCTACACAGTAGTAATGACGCCATCATGCTCTGCATCACATGGTACAATTACAGCCAATCGCAGCGCTGAATATCATGATGTACATCAAATGATACGATTGTGGCCAATAGTAGGTCTGAATATCGATTGTCCAATTAAAGAGCTGCATGGGCAATGTTGTTGAGACTTTGCAGAAACAAAGGGCAGCAAAGAGTCCTAAATACCAAGATCATTTTGCAGAGATTTGAGGTCCAGGGTGCATTGAATTTAACCTATTTAGCCTGTCTGCTGGTGCTTGCCACCTGTCGGACACAAACTGCCTGATCCTGCCTCTACCCAACTCACCATTAATACCAGGGTCCTTTTAGTTTAGCTTAGTTTTGAGATATAGCGTGGAAACAGGCTCTTTGGTACACCGAGTCCGCACCGACCTGCGATCCCCGCGCATTAACACTATCCTACACACATTAGACCAATTTTACTTTTATATCAAGCCAATTAACCTACAAATCTGTATGTCTTTGGAGTTATTGGGCACTGTGCAGAGAGTGTGGCCGTTAGATCTCGTGCATTTTTTTCAAATTACTGCCTACCTCTTTAGTTGCCACCATGACCCCTCAAGGTCTTTGGCCTCCCCCAATTCTGGCCTCTTGCCCATCCCAAATTAAATCTCCATATCAATGGCACCCTTGCCCTCAGCTGCACTGTAAAGTACTCTCTCTCTCTGCCCCTCAAGCCTCTTTTAAGGTTCTCCTTACAACCAACCTCTTTGACCAACATCTCCTTGGTGCCAAATTCTGTTTGACAAATGGGAAGCTTATGCAGACATTCAACTCAGTTCATCTCATGACAAGTTGTGGTTAGTCATTGTGTCGAAGAGTGATAGAGCATGGAAGCAGATCGTTTAGCTCGTTGAGGATGTGCTGATCAACAACCATCCACTAATTTACACTAATCTGACACAAACCTCACTTTTTGTTCTCCATACATCTCACAATTGCTGCACATTCAACATGTTTTGAGCAATTTACGGCATCCAATTAACCTTCCAAACGACATCTTATTTGGGGCGTGGGAGGAAACGGGAGCATCTGAGGGATAGCCATAGGTAGCCATAGGTAGAACATGCAAACACCTCACAGAGAGCATCCAAGCTCAGGATCGAACCCAGATCTTGTGAGGTGTGAGGCAGAGATGCCCGTTAGTGCAGCACCGTGTCCATTCACTTAATTAAAGTGCGTCAAAGGTTTTTATGACGATTAAGGGCTCATCGTGGCACAGAGGAGGCCATTCAGCCCATCGAACCCTTGCCTGCTCTTTGTGGACCACTCTGGTCAGTCCTTTTGCACTGTGGTCATGTGGTCACAGGTAGAACATGCAAGCTACCCAGAGACAGCACAGGAGGTCAGAGATGAGATAAACTAATTTAATCATACATCACAGGAACAGGTCCTTCAGCCCACCAAATCTGTACCAACCATCAAGCACCCAAATTGACTAATCCCATTCTCTTTTCCCCACGTGGTCATCAACTACACCAGGATTCCGCCCACACTACAAAGACGTATAGGCTTGTGGGTTAATTGGCTTGGTATGAATGTAAAATTCCCATTAGTGTGTGTCGGATAGTGTTATTGTGCAGGACTGCTGGTGGCTGCGGACTCAGCAGGCCACGGGCCTGTTTCCACGCTGCATCGCTAAACTGAACTAAACTAAAATCCTTATCATCCAAAGCGATCTGGACCATGAGATAACTGAGCATTACTCCCGCCCACTGAGCATTATTCCAAGTGGCAATGTGCCTGCTACACTCTCAGAGTTATTGTGATCACAGAGCTTTATTTATCTTATCTACCGTCTTCAGGTTCCATGCCGAATGCAATACCTTCACTGTGTTTTCATCTGCCTTCAAGATATGGGAAGGAAAGCAAAACACAAATCTATGCTGAATATTTTGGGTGATGACAATTGGAGTAATTTAGTAAAAGCCATCGCGATTCTGGAGCGAGTCAGTCCCATTGTCGGAGATTAATAGGCAGGGAATAAATACAGTGAAAACAGATAAGAATGGGAAAAAAAACGCTGCAAATATTTCACCTCTTCTCTGCTCTGCTCCTGTGTTGGTGTGCTTTCTTGGCCATTGCTTCGATATCACTAGTGCAGGACACGTTGCTGGTGATGTTTACTCCTTGGAACATGAAGCTCTCATGGCATCTTTGCTATAGCAGGATGACTAAAACTGAACACAATACACCAAGTGTAGCGTCACTAACATCTTATACAACAGCAACATAAAGTTCCAACTTCTGTACTCAGTTGGGGAGAGGTACTGTATTGGGAACTGGAGTTGGAAGCCCCAGGGCAGAAGATGGAGGCAAAGGCAAGCACCGAGAAAACACACGTGGCTGTGGTAACGAGCCTGGGTTAAAACGTGGTTAAAGAATTGGAGAACAGGAGGAATCACAGAGGGGGAACAGCGAGAGAGGATGTTGCAGAACTCTGGTCTCGACCCGAAACGTCACCCATTCCTTCTATCCTGAGATGCTGCCTGTCCCGCTGAGTTGTTCCAGCATTTTGTGTCTATTTTCCATACTCATTTCCCTGGCTGAAAAACGGCCAGCCTGCCAAGAGCCATCTTCACCACCCTATCTACCGATAATGCAACTTTCAGAGAACTATGCACTTGTGAACCTAGATCCCTTTGGTCTACAACACTCCTCAGGCCCCGACCATTCACTGTGTAAGTCCCGCCCTGGTTTGACTCCCCAAAATGTAACACCTCACACATATCTGAATTCCATTTGCCATAGGTCCATTTGCCATAGATCGGCCCACTAGCCAAGCTGTTTGAAATACTGCTATATATCTGATAAACATCTTCTCCTTCTACAGTTCCAGGTATTGTAGTGGCACCTGCAAACTTACTAATCATGCCTTGACATTCTCATCCAAGTTGGTGATACAGATGACAAAAGCAACGATCCCAGCACCGATCCGTGAGGCGTACCACTCGTCACAAGCCACCAGTTCGAATAAAACCTTCCACCCCCAACCTCTATTTCCTATTATTAAGACAATTATATATCCGGTTAGCTAGCTCTCCCTGGATCACATATGATCTAAACCTTCAGGTAGACACAAAATGCTGGAGTAACTCAGCGGGACAGGCAGGAAGGGTCTCGACCCGAAACATCACCGATTCCTTCTCTCCAGAGATGCTGCCTGTCCCGCTGATTTACTTCAGCATTTTGTGTCTACCTTCGATTTAAACCAGCATCTGCAGTTCTTTCCTACACATCTAAAACTTCAGAGCAGCCTACCATGTGGAACCTTATCAAAGATCTTGCTGAAATTCATATAAACTGGGTTTATGGCCCCACCCTGGTTACTTCTTCAAATAAACATAATCAAATTTGTGAGTCACAATCTCCGATGCACAAAACCATGCTGACTATCCCTAACCAACCCAAATGCACAAATCCCTCAGAATCTACTCCAGTACTTTTCTTATCACTGATAATGGACCATTGTACCCAGGTTTTGCAGTTTCCCCAAAGTAAACATCCCAACTTGGATAGTACGCAAAACAAAGTTTTTCACTGTATCTCAGCACATTAATAAACCAATACGATAATAAACCATTACGCATACCGAGATTGTGAAGGAGCTTGCCAGGGTGAATGCAGAGAGGATGTTTTATTTGGGGATGAATCTAAATCTAGACATATTTGTTTTCAAGTAGCCCGTTAAGGCAGAGATGAGCAAATATATTTTCCTCTCAGAGAAATATGTTTCCTTGCAACATACTTTTACAAGGATGGTGGTCTTTGATTATCCCTGAAATTGGGATAAATATATTGTTCACACAAGAAACTGCAGATTTGGGAATCTTCAACAAAACACAAAGTGCTGGAATAACTCAACAAGTCAGGCTCTATTTGTGAAGGGAATAGATAGACGATGTTTTGTGTTAGTACCCGTCTATGAACTAGATTGTTAACAGGCAAAGGTGGTGGCGGTGAAAGGTGACTGGGTGGAGGGGGGGGGGGGGAGAGACAGGAACACAGTTTCAAGGTTTCAAGGTCAGTTTATTGTCACACGTACCAATTTAGGCACAGTGAAATTCGAATTACCACAGCCATACTAAACAAAATAGCAGCAAGACACACAACTACATAATAGTTAACATAAATATCTACCACAGCGGACTCCCCACGTTCCTTACTGTGATGGAAGGCAATGAAGTCCAATCTATTTCCTCTTTATTCTCCCGCGGTTGGGGGAGTCGAACCATCTGCAGGCAGGGCAATCGAAGCTCCCGCAGCCGGCGGTCGAAGTCCCCGCATTGGGGCAATCGAAGCTCCCGCGTCGGGGCGGTCGAAATCCCGCATTGGGGCGGTCGAAGCTCCTGCGGCTTGGAGTTCCCAAAGTTGGTCTCTGACCAGAGACCGCGAGCTCCTCGGTTAAAGTCTGCAGGCACCCGCGATAGAGTGCAGAGGTCAATCCCTGGCAAAGTGATCGTGGGCTCCATGATATTAAGTCTGCGGGCATCAATGGTGGAGCTCTCATAGTCGGTCTCCAGCAAAGGCTGCCAACTCCTCGGACTTAGGCCGCAGTGCGGACGGAGATACGATACAGGGAAAAAATCGCATCTCCATCAAGGTAAGAGATTAGAAAAAGTTTCCCCCAACCCCCACCCCACCCCAAAACCCCACATAAGACAAGCTAAAGAACACTAAAAACATACATTTAACACATGCAAACAAACAACAAAAGAAGGAAGGGACAGACAGACTGTTGGCGAGGCAGCCATTGCTGGCGCCACCTGGTGGATAATCAGATCGGGCATTAACCTGTTTAATGGCAGACCAAACAAGGAGTCTAGTCTAAAGGGTGGAAACAGACACCGGCCCAACTTCCTCTCACTGGCCAACATGTCCTATCTACACTAGTCCCACCTGCCTGCATTTGGTCCATATCCCTCTAAACCTGTCCTATCCAATAGACAATAGACAATAGGTGCAGGAGGAGGCCATTCGGCCCTTCGAGCCAGCACCGCCATTCAATGTGATCATGGCTGATCATTCTCAATCAGTACCCCGTTCCTGCCTTCTCCCCATACCCCCTGACTCCGCTATCCTTAAGAGCTCTATCCAGCTCTCTCTTGAATGCATTCAGAGAATTGGCCTCCACTGCCTTCTGAGGCAGAGAATTCCACAGATTCACAACTCTCTGACTGAAAAAGTTTTTCCTCATCTCAGTTCTAAATGGCCTACCCCTTATTCTTAAACTGTGGCATGTACCTATCTATTTTTTTCTTAAATGTTGCACAAGTCCCTGCCTCAACTACCTCCTCTGGCAGCTCGTTCCATACACTCACCATACTTTGTGTGAAAAAGTTACGATACGATACGATACAATAGAACTTTATTCATCCCAGGAGGGAAATTGATGTGCCAACAATCATAAAAACACAAAATACATGACACATGAAATTAAAGTGACGAGTGGAAAGGATTGGGGATGTGCAAAGATTGAGAAGGGGGGAGGGGTGGGGATTAGTCTCAATCTCAGTCTACCCCACGACAGAAGGGGGAGGAGTTGTACAGTTTGATAGCCACTGGGAAGAAGGATCTCCTGTGGCGTTCTGTCCCGCATCTTGGTGGAACCAGTCTGTTGCTGAAAGTGCCCCTCAGATTACCCCTCAGATTCAATGCTCTGGATTACTCACCCAGTAAATGCGCACAGAAACTTCCAAAAGGAACTTCCTGGTGCTCAGGTTTCGGGGAACTTCCTTAATAAAAATAAATAAAACCAAACTTATTGTTGTTCAAACCCTCCAGTAACATCTGAGCTGCTGCTCACAGAGATATTTAATTAAAAGTAATGATGAAGCAAGTGACTAATCTTATTATGTTGGCCTTTGGTGTAAGCAGACTCTAAAATCATGTGAAGGTTAAAGAGATGCTTCACTCCATTGCACTGATTTGGCTTTTATAATTGTGGGATGTTTATATATTTATCCATTTGCACTGAATGAGGAACGTACTAAGCTACATGTTTCCAATTCACTCAATGAAAAACACTAACTTCATAGCTTGTAATGAGGTTTTGTACGAATTTCGTTCAAAATCATATTGGTGGATAAATACTCCGCAATCCATTGCCATACCTGACCTTCCTTTAGCAACAAAGAGCAAAAAATAAATTCTGGAATAAATATAGAAAATGTTGGAGACATTCTGCAGGTCATGCAGCATCCACGGAGAGGGAGAAAATAAGGGTGGCACAATGATGCAGAAGTTAATGTTCGTGCCTCATAGTTCCTCGGATGCAGGTTTCATTCTGACCTCGGGAGCTGTGTGTGTGGGATCCGTACATTCTTCTGGTGACTGTGTTGGTTTACAGAGTGTGCTCTGGTTTCTGCCTCGATCCATAGGTTGGCTACTTTGATCTATGACAATGTAGACAAATGATAAATGAATCAAAGGAGAGCTGATGGTGACGTATTGGAGAGAATAATTGGCAGGACCACAGAGAAATAAGAAAAGGAATCGGACTGATGTGATTGTTCTTTAGTTTAGTTTAGCTTAGTTTAATTTTGTTTCGTTTAGTTTGGTTTGGTTTAGTTTAGTTTGCTTTAGAGACAGTGCAGAAATGGGTCATTTGGTCCACCGAGTTCGCGTCGACCAGCGATACTAATAATACTCTTCTGTTGAGAATCTCAGGGATTGCAGGCACTAAATTGATTTTTCTGTCTCTTAATGGATCAGTAAAGAAAAGCGTTAGGTGCTCACTTCTGATGAACTATCATTGACCGAAACTATTACCTTGTTTCTATCTCTGCATGATTTGCTGAAGATCTGAGAGAGAGAGAGAGAGAGAGAGAGAGAGAGAGAGAGAGGAGAGAGAGAGAGAGAGAGAGAGAGAGAGAGAGAGAGAGAGAGAGAGAGAGAGAGAGAGAGAGAGAGAGAGAGAGAGAGAGAGAGAGAGAGTCATACAGCTCCTATTACCTAAACATTTCCTCTCCATGAATCTGATCCAATGTCTTTTTTGAATGTCATCGAACCTGCCTTAACAGTCTGTTCCAAATGTGTCCAGCCTGTTGTGTGGAAGTTTCCCCTCACGACCCTTTTAAATCTCTTCCCTTTCACAATTGAAAGCCTGCACCCTTTGATTCCTCCTCCCTGGGAAAAGGCCTGTGTGCATTCACCCTATCTATGCGCCTCGTGATTTTAATTACTTCTACAAGATCACCCCTCAGTCTCCTACAAGCCAAGGAATAAAATCCTAGCCTGCCCAACCTCTCCCTAACTCAGCCCTTCGAGTCCTGGGAATATCTTTGCAAATCAATTCTCCACCACGTCCAGTTTAATGACATATTTTTAATAGCCCAGTGACAAAAACATGACACAGCACTCCAAGTGTGGCCTCACCAACATCGTACACAACTGCAATACAACACCACAACTGCTAAACGCAATGTTGTGATTGATGAAGGCCAATATGCAAATGCCTTCTTCACCACTCTGTTTATCTATGACA
This sequence comes from Rhinoraja longicauda, assembly GCF_053455715.1. Lineage (NCBI taxonomy): Eukaryota > Metazoa > Chordata > Chondrichthyes > Rajiformes > Arhynchobatidae > Rhinoraja > Rhinoraja longicauda. The sequence goes on along the minus strand of NC_135961.1, from coordinate 50,069,345 downwards.
CCACTTTCAGGGAACTATGTACATTTACTCCTACATGCCTCTGTTCTACAACACTTGCCACGGCCTATTGTTCACTGTGAATATCAATAGACAATAGACAATAGACAATAGGTGCAGGAGTAGGCCATTCAGCCCTTCGAGCCAGCACCGCCATTCAATGCGATCATGGCTGATCACTCTCAATCAGTACCCCGTTCCTGCCTTCTCCCCATACCCCCTCACTCCGCTATCCTTAAGAGCTCTATCCAGCTCTCTCTTGAAAGCATCCAACGAACTGGCCTCCACTGCCTTCTGAGGCAGAGAATTCCACACCTTCGCCACTCTCTGACTGAAAAAGTTCTTCCTCATCTCCGTTCTAAATGGCCTACCCCTTATTCTTAAACTGTGGCCCCTTGTTCTGGACTCCCCCAACATTGGGAACATGTTTCCTACCTCTAATGTGTCCAATCCCCTAATTATCTTATATGTTTCAATAAGATCCCCCCTCATCCTTCTAAATTCCAGTGTATACAAGCCTAATTGCTCAAGCCTTTCAACATACGACAGTCCCGCCATTCCGGGAATTAACCTAGTGAACCTACGCTGCACGACCTCAATAGCAAGAATATCCTTCCTCAAATTTGGAGACCAAAACTGCACACAGTACTCCAGGTGTGGTCTCACCAGGGCAACTGTAGAAGGACCTCTTTGCTCCTATACTCAACTCCTCTTGTTATGAAGGCCAACATTCCATTGGCTTTCCTCACTGCCTGCTGTACCTGCATGCTTCCTTTCAGTGACTGATGCACTAGGACACCCAGATCTCGTTGAACGTCCCCTCTTCCTAACTTGACACCATTCAGATAATAATCTGCCTTTCTATTCTTACTTCCAAAGTGAATAACCTCACACTTATCTACATTAAACTGCATCTGCCATGTATCCGCCCACTCACACAACCTGTCCAAGTCACCCTGCAGCCTTATTGCATCTTCCTCACAATTCACACTACCCCCCAGCTTAGTATCATCTGCAAGTTTGCTAATGGTACTTTTAATCCCTTCATCTGAGTCATTAATGTATATCGTAAATAGCTGGGGCCCCAGCACCGAACCTTGCGGTACCCCACTGGTCACTGCCTGCCATTCCGAAAGGGACCCATTTATCCCCACTCTTTGCTTTCTGTCTGTCAACCAATTTTCTATCCATGTCAGTACCCTACCCCCAATACCATGTGCTCTAATTTTGCCCACTAATCTCCTATGTGGGACCTTGTCGAAGGCTTTCTGAAAGTCGAGGTACACCACATCCACTGACTCTCCCCTGTCAATTTTCCTAGTTACATCCTCAAAAAATTCCAGTAGATTTGTCAAGCATGATTTCCCCTTCGTAAATCCATGCTGACTCGGAATGATCCTGTTACTGCTATCCAAATGCTCAGCAATTTCATCTTTTATAATTGACTCCAGCATCTTCCCCACCACTGATGTCAGACTAACTGGTCTATAATTACCCATTTTCTCTCTCCCTCCTTTCTTAAAAAGTGGGATAACATTTGCTATCCTCCAATCCACAGGAACTGATCCCGAATCTATAGAACATTGAAAAATGATCTCCAATGTTTCCACTATTTCTAGAGCCACCTCCTTAAGTACCCTGGGATGCAGACCATCAGGCCCTGGGGATTTATCAGCCTTCAGTCCCATCAGTCTACCCAAAACAATTTCCTGCCTAATGTGAATTTCCTTCAGTTCCTCCATCACCCTAGGTTCTCCGGCTCCTAGAACATTTGGGAGATTGTGTGTATCTTCCTCAGTGAAGACAGATCCAAAGTAACGGTTTAACTCGTCTGCCATTTCTTTGTTCCCCATAATAAATTCCCCTGCTTCTGTCTTCAAGGGACCCACATTTGCCTTGACTATTTTTTTCCTCTTCACGTACCTAAAAAAACTTTTGCTATCCTCCTTTATATTATTGGCTAGTTTACCCTCGTACCTCATCTTTTCTCACCTTATTGCCTTTTTAGTTAACTTTTGTTGCTCTTTAAAAGAGTCCCAATCCTCTGTCTTCCCACTCTTCTTTGCTATGTTATACTTCCTCTCCTTAATTTTTATGCTGTCCTTGACTTCTCTTGTCAGCCACAGGTGTCTCTTACTCCCCTTAGAGTCTTTCCGCCTCTTTGGGATAAATTGATCCTGCAACCTCTGCATTATTCCCAGGAATACCTGCCATTGCTGTTCTACCGTCTTCCCTGCTAGGGCCTCCTTCCAGTCAATTTTGGCCAGCTCCTGCCTCATGCCTCTGTAATCCCCTTTGCTATACTGTAATACTGACACTTCCGATTTTCCCTTCTGCCTTTCCATTTGCAGAGTAAAACTTATCATGTTGTGATCACTGCCTCCTAATGGCTCTTTTACCTCTAGTCCCCTTATCAGATCAGGATCGTTACACAACACTAAATCCAGAATTGCCTTCTCCCTGGTAGGCTCCAATACAAGCTGTTCTAAGAATCCATCTCGAAGGCATTCTACAAACTCTCTTTCCTGGGGTCCATTTCCAACCTGATTTTCCCAGTCTACCTGCATGTTGAAATCTCCCATAACCACCGTAGCATTACATTTGTGACACGCCAATTTTATCTCCTGATTCAACGCATCCCTGTCCAGGTTTAACTTCCCAAAGTACAACATCTCACAGCTATCTCAATTGAATGCCATTTGCCATTGCTCAGTCCACTTACCCAGTTGATCAAGATCCTACCATAATTTTTCATAACATTCTTCACTGTTATGATATTATGGTGAATCTGTGGAATTCTTTGCCACAGAAGTCTGTAGAGGCCAAATCGGTGGAAATGTTCAAGTCAGAGATAGATAGATTCTTGATTAGTACAGGTGTCGGACGTTATGGGGAGAAGGCAGGAGAATGGGATTAAGAGGGAGAAATAGATCAGCCATGATTGAATGGCGGAGTGGACTTGATGGGCCGAATGGCCTAATTCTACTCCTTTTCCTTATGACCATATGGCCTAATACCAAGCCTTGTAGATTCTCAACATAAAGCCTCCAGCAATACTATGTGCTGTCTTGATCTTAGAACATAGAATATTATAGCATAGGAAGTGTGCCAAAAAATGATACCAGGTGAAACTTATCTTCTCTGGCTTCACGTAATCTGTATCCCTCCTTTCCCTGCATATCCATGTTCTTTTCTGAAAGCCTCGTAACTGCCACTATCGTATCAGCCTCCACTACCATCCCTGGCAGTACATTCCAAGCACGCTCTGTGTAAAAGACTTGCCCTGCACAACCCTTTTAAAGTATGGTTCTCTCAGCTTAAAGCTATGCCTTGGACAGACAGGGCAAAAATTGTCCCTGTGTGGACCTCATTGTGCATTGACATTTTTACTGTAGCCAAAGCTGCAAATATCAATTTTGATAATATCTTTGCATTTTAAAGTAATTCATGTGTGGGATATGTTTGATGACAGTTCAGAGAATTGTGATTTGTTTCTTCCTTATTCACTGTGTTCAGAAAAAACCCCATTAAAAAACCGTGATTAAAAGCTGTCATATTCGTAAATTGTTTCTGATAGTGGACTGATAACAGGTTGAACACTTGTTGATGTTCTCAAGGCGATTTATTTGTACTCAAGTAGAATATAGGAATGGACATTTCATTCTCTGGATTATTTCAAAGGGCGGCATAGTGGCGTAATGGTAGAGTTGCTGCCTTACAGCGCCAGAGATCCGGGTTCAATCCTGACTATGGGAACTGCCTGTACGAAGTTTGTATATTCTCCCTGTGACCATGTGGGTTTTCTCTGGGTGCTCAGGTTTTCTTACACGTTTCAAAGAAAGGTTTGTCTTTGGCTTCTATAAATTGCCATTAGTAAGTAGGATAGAACTGGTATACAATGGTCAGTATGGACTTGGTGGGCCAAAGAGCCTATTTCCATGCTGTATCTCTAAACAGTCTGCTCAACTATTCCTCCTCTGACAATCCTTTCATCCTAATAATCAACCCCATGAACCCAGATTTGCAGTAAATGCCGGACTTAGCTGCGATTCCCAATAATAGTACAAGATAAACGATAGTGTGCTGCTGCACTGGACTGCCACATAAAGAATAGAAATGGCACTCCGTGAAAACACCAGTCAAGGTAAACTACCTTGAACTCATAGTTTACCTGACCTGGGATTCCTGGAAAGTCCACATGACTTTCAAATGCAAAGTGCTTTAAAGAGTTTAAATTCCCTAGTAATTACCAAATATATTGCAATGTGACCATAATATCAAGGATAGTTCTACCTTAAAGGACACAAAGTGCTGGAGTAAATCAACAGGTTAGACAGCATCTCTAAAGAACATGGATAGGTCACTCTTTGGGTCGAGACCCTACTTCAGACTTAGTCTTCAGTCTGAAGCAGGGTCTCGACCCCAAACATCACCTAGCCATATTCTCCAGAGATGCTGTCTGACCTGCTGAGTTATTCTAGCATTTGGTGTTCTTTTGTTTAAACCAGCATCTGCAATCCCTTGTTTCTATTGGTTCTACCTTAACTTTGATGACTGGTTCACATTCTATATAATGGAGTTACTCAATACACAATACTGATGAACTCTATTTCTAATTTTAGCTGGGATGAATTCCTGATCTTCCAACCTACTGCGTTGCAGTCCTTGCACTTTTTTTCTGCATTTTTTCTGTAACACCTATATTCTGCACTGTGCTTATTTTCTTTTTTGCACTATGTGATGTACTCATGTATGGCATGATTTGCCTAGATAGCACACAGAACATTTTTCATTGTATTACCACACATGTGACAATAATAAATTAATACCAATATCAATAACAATGTTGTCACAATAAATGAATAATTTCGAAGGTATTTATTCACAAAGTGCTGGAGTAACTCAGCAGGTCGGGCAGCATCTCGGGAGACAATAGACAATAGACAATAGACAATAGGTGCAGGAGTAGGCCATTCAGCCCTTCGAGCCAGCACCGCCATTCAATGCGATCATGGCCGATCACTCTCAATCAGTACCCCGTTCCTGCCTTCTCCCCATACCCCCTCACTCCGCTATCCTTAAGAGCTCTATCCAGCTCTCTCTTGAAAGCATCCATCGAACTGGCCTCCACTGCCTTCTGAGGCAGAGAATTCCACACCTTCACCACCCTCTGACTGAAAAAGTTCTTCCTCATCTCCGTTCTAAATGGCCTACCCCTTATTCTTAAACTGTGGCCCCTTGTTCTGGACTCCCCCAACATTGGGAACATGTTATCTGCCTCTAATGTGTCCAATCCCCTAATTATCTTATATGTTTCAATAAGATCCCCCCTCATCCTTCTAAATTCCAGTGTATACAAGCCCAATCGCTCCAGCCTTTCAACATACGACAGTCCCGCCATTCCGGGAATTAACCTAGTGAACCTACGCTGCACGCCCTCCATAGCAAGAATATCCTTCCTCAAATTTGGAGACCAAAACTGCACACAGTACTCCAGGTGCTGTCTCACCAGGGCCCGGTACAACTGTAGAAGGACCTCTTTGCTCCTATACTCAACTCCTCTTGTTACGAAAGCCAACATTCCATTGGCTTTCTTCACTGCCTGCTGTACCTGCATGCTTCCTTTCATTTACTGATGCACTAGGACACCCAGATCTCGTTGAACTCCCCCTCCTCCTAACTTGGCACCATTCAGATAATAATCTGCCTTTCTATTCTTACTTCCAAAGTGAATAACCTCACACTTATCTACATTAAACTGCATCTGCCATGTATCCGCCCACTCACACAACCTGTCCAAGTCACCCTGCAGCCTTATTGCATCTTCCTCACAATTCACACTACCCCCCAACTTAGTATCATCTGCAAATTTGCTAATGGTACTTTTAATCCCTTCGTCTAAGTCATTAATGTATATCGTAAATAGCTGGGGTCCCAGCACCGAACCTTGCGGTACCCCACTGGTCACTGCCTGCCATTCTGAAAGGGACCCATTTATCCCCACTCTTTGCTTTCTGTCTGTCAACCAATTTTCTATCCATGTCAGTAGCCTACCCCCAATACCAAGTGCCCTAATTTTGACCACTAATCTCCTATGTGGGACCTTGTCGAAGGCTTTCTGAAAGTCGAGGTACACCACATCCACTGACTCTCCCCTGTCAATTTTCCTAGTTACATCCTCAAAAAATTCCAGTAGATTTGTCAAGCATGATTTCCCCTTCGTAAATCCATGCTGACTCGGAATGATCCCGTTACTGCTATCCAAATGCTCAGCAATTTCATCTTTTATAATTGACTCCAGCATCTTCCCCACCACTGATGTCAGACTAACTGGTCTATAATTACCCGTTTTCTCTCTCCCTCCTTTCTTAAAAAGTGGGATAACATTTGCTATCCTCCAATCCACAGGAACTGATCCTGAATCTATAGAACATTGAAAAATGATCTCCAATGCTTCCACTATTTCTAGAGCCACCTCCTTAAGTACTCTGGGATGCAGACCATCAGGCCCTGGGGATTTATCAGCCTTCAGTCCCATCAGTCTACCCAAAACCATTTCCTGCCTAATGTGGATTTCCTTCAGTTCCTCCATCACCCTAGGTTCTCCGGCCCCTAGAACATTTGGGAGATTGTGTGTATCTTCCTCAGTGAAGACAGATCCAAAGTAACGGTTTAACTCGTCTGCCATTTCTTTGTTCCCCATAATAAATTCCCCTGCTTCTGTCTTCAAGGGACCCACATTTGCCTTGACTATTTTTTTCCTCTTCACGTACCTAAAAAAACTTTTGCTATCCTCCTTTATATTATTGGCTAGTTTACCCTCGTACCTCATCTTTTCTCACCTTATTGCCTTTTTAGTTAACTTTTGTTGCTCTTTAAAAGAGTCCCAATCCTCTGTCTTCCCACTCTTCTTTGCTATGTTATACTTCCTCTCCTTAATTTTTATGCTGTCCCTGACTTCCCTTGTCAGCCACAGGTGTCTCTTACTCCCCTTAGAGTCTTTCCACCTCTTTGGAATAAATTGATCCTGCAACCTCTGCATTATTCCCAGGAATACCTGCCATTGCTGTTCTACCGTCTTCCCTGCTAGGGCCTCCTTCCAGTCAATTTTGGCCAACTCCTGCCTCATGCCTCTGTAATCCCCTTTGCTATACTGTAATACCGACACTTCCGATTTTCCCTTCTGCCTTTCCATTTGCAAAGTAAAACTTATCATGTTGTGATCACTGCCTCCTAATGGCTCTTTTACCTCTAGTCCCCTTATCAGATCAGGATCATTACACAACACTAAGTCCAGAATTGCCTTCTCCCTTGTAGGCTCTTGTACAAGCTGTTCTAAGAATCCATCTCGAAGGCACTCTACAAACTCTCTTTCCTGGGGTCCATTTCCAACCTGATTTTCCCAGTCTACCTGCATGTTGAAATCTCCCATAACCACCGTAGCATTACATTTTTGACACGCCAATTTTATCTCCTGATTCAACTTGCACCCAATGTCGAGGCTACTGTTTGGGGGCCTATAGATAACTCCCATTAGGGTATTTTTACCGTTACAATTTCTCATTTCTATCCATACTGATTCAACATCTCCTGATTCTATGTCACCCCTTGCAAGGGAATGAATATCATTCCTTACCATCAGAGCAACCCCACCCCCTCTGCCCACCTGTCTGTCTTTTCTATACGTTGTGTACCCCTGAATATTCAGTTCCCAGCCCTGGTCCTCTTGTAGCCATGTCTCAGTGATCCCTACAACATCATACTTGCCCATGACTAACTGAGCCTCAAGCTCATCCACTCAGAAGGAATGGGTGACGTTTCGGGTCGAGACCCTTCTTCAGACTGATGTCAGGGGGGGCGGGGACAAAGGAAGGATATAGGTGGAGACAGGAAGATAGAGGGAGATCTGGGAAGGAGGAGGGGAAGAGAGGGACAGAGGAACTATCTAAAGTTGGAGAAGTTGATGTTCATACCACCGGGCTGCAAACTGAATAATTTCCCTTCTTTTGGTCTCACTGAGTTATGAAATACCACGACAAAGAGAGAGAATGCAGTGCTATTAAGATAATTCATGATGCAATGATCAGTATGATCATTTTAGTTTATTTTAGTTTAGAGTTACAGCATGAAAACAGGCCCTTCGGCTTACTGAGTCCGCATCGACCAGAAATCCCCACACATTAACACTCTCCTACACACAGTAGGGACAATTTACCCATATACTGAGCCAATTACCCTACCAACCTGTACATCTTTGGAGTGTGGGAGGAATCTGAAGATTTCGGAGAAAACCCACGCAGTTACTTGGAGAAGGTACAAATTCTGTACGGACAGCTCCCGTAGTCGGGATCGAAACCGGGTCTTCAGCTCTGCAAGCGCTGTAAGGCAGCAACTCTAGCTTTGTGCCACCGTGAATGCTTTGCTCAATCTGGACGTTGAAACCTTCGTTCGGTCTCATGAAAATGTCAATGGGCCCTCAAGGGTTTTTTTCCTCACAGCTCCAGGGATCCAGGTTCGATCCTCACCTTGGCTTTGAATTTTCATTCCCTTTTCACGATGTGGAGGTTCCATCCAGCCCTGCCAGGTGGGCCCCGGTTTCCTCAAGTATTCCAAAGAGGTGCTGGAGAGGTAAATAGTTGCCATAAATGGCACCTTAGTGTGGGTTAATAGTATAACGAATCAAAGGGGTTCTGGTTGGCATGTGAGAGAGAAAAAAGTTCATGCCTACGGGGAATTAAGCAGCATAGAGGACTAATGGAATTGCACCACTGTGTGTTAGCATGAACCTAATGGACCAAGTGGCCTCATGCATTGTTGTAATTAATAAGAAATTAGCTTAACTGCACAGAGATAAGCCAAATTGCAGATAGCACTGAGTCACCATGTTCCCGGCAAAGCCTCATTAGTCATTTACACTTTGATATGGCCTGTAATTAGGATTAACAACGCTGTGTATCGTCTCTGATCTTCAGCAGGGCTGAGAGACCATGTTGTGTTCTGTTCTGTGGTAATTGAGATAAATGCTGTCGAGGAAGGAGTGATTTCAGATCCTTTATTTCATTTGACTTTAGCTGCCACACTGGCAGCAGTGAATACAGTGACGCTTGATGAATGTAAGAATCAGTCTGTACCTTAACAAGCTACACGTAGTTAACTTGTACTACACATTGCAGTATGGGACAAAACAATATTGGGAAAAATCGGTATAGAAACAAATGTCATGACTGATTAAAGAATGAAAGAAACCTGTTATTTTGTTCTGCTTGCAGAATACTGAATATGTGAATCAGGCTTCCAGGTGGGAAAGATAGTATAAGAAAATAACTGCAGATGCTGGTACAAATCGATTTATTCACAAAATGCTGGAGTAACTCAGCAGGTCAGGCAGCATCTCGGGAGAGAAGGAATGGGTGACGTTTCGGGTCGAGACCCTTCTTCCCAGGTGGGAAAGGTTGTCATTAGTTACCAGCAGTAAATATATGCATAAATATTAAGCCCCAGATACACTAATCTCTGGACAGACCAAGGTGGTCATATTCCACGTTCCATAATGACTGTGGCCACGACTGACACTCTTACACAGCATGGATTAACAGTCTCCATGATTCAAAGATGTTGAATTTCCATAACAATTGGACAAAACTGTCAACTTGTATCCACTTACATACCCTAGGCTACCACTGCATTGAAACATGGTAGCTGATATTCAAAGTGACTTTCAGGCCAGAATCTAAACAAGGGATGAGGGAGGACCTCATTGAAACTTACCGAATAGTGAAAGGTCTGGATAGAGTGGATGTGGAGAGGATGGTTTCACTAGTGGGAGAGTCCAAGACCAGAGGCCATATAGCCTCAGAATAAAAGGACTTACTTTTAGGAAGGAGATGAGGAGAAATTTCTTTAGTCAGAGGGTGATGAATCTGTGGAATTTATTGCCACAGACGGCAGTGGAGGACAAGTCAATGGATATTTTTAAGTTGGAAATTGACAGATTCTTGATTAATTAGGGTTATGGGGGAAAGGCAGGAGAATGGGGTTGAGAGGGAAAGATAGATCAGCCATGATTGAATCGCGGAGTAGTCCTGATGGGGCGAATGGCCTAATTCTGCTCCTCGAACTCATGAAGTTATGAATCACATAGTTTTTATATGGACAAACAAAATGGACGAAACTCATCAACTTGTAGGAGGAATGACAGACACACAGAAGAATAAGGAGAATCACAGCCTAGAAACTAAACCAAGGGTTCAGATAGGGAATAGATAGAATGATAGGCACTCAGGGGTGAGTTGCAGGCTGGAATTTAATTGGAGGCTTCAAATTATTTATATGTGGAACAAGAAAACTATCCAGGAGTGAGTACAGGCCAGAATCTAATTGAAGAGTTCAGATGATTTTGATATCAAATAATGGATATCTAGTAGTGAGTTACAGTTTGGAATGTAATTTTTAAAAGGTTGGCTTGTGTATCAGTAGAGTAAAAGAGACTTGGGACTGAGTTACAGGCTAGGATTTAATTGAAAGGTTCAAAAAGGTTTTGAACGGTGGATATGTGGGAGTGAGTTACAGGATAAAATATAATTAAAGAGTCATTAGGACGTCTGACCCAACATAAGGTAAATTTCAAGCAGCATTTTCAAGCAGAACCAGCGGAATTTGGGAAATGGATTTCAGAGCTTAAATCCATAGAAGTGAAGGCAAAACTGCCCATGACAGGACGAAAGTTGAATGTCAACACCAATGATGTATCCCCTTATCTTTGTGATTAAGCACACATATTTCTGTTCCATAGTCATCATCATAGAGCTTTGCAATATGAAAAAAGGCCTTCAGCCCATACACCCCATGCCTATCAAGTTGGCATACTGAGCTAGTCTTATTTGCCAGCATGTGTCCTACTGCCCTCTACATCATATCATATCATATCATATCATATATATACAGCCGGAAACAGGCCTTTTCGGCCCTCCAAGTCCGTGCCGCCCAGCGATCCCCGTACATTAACACTATCCTACACCCACTAGGGACAATTTTTACATTTACCCAGCCAATTAACCTACATACCTGTACGTCTTTGGAGTGTGGGAGGAAACCGAAGATCTCGGAGAAAACCCACGCAGGTCACGGGGAGAACGTACAAACTCCTTACAGTGCAGCACCCGTAGTCAGGATCGAACCTGAGTCTCCGGCGCTGCATTCGCTGTAAAGCAGCAACTCTACCGCTGCGCTACCGTGCCGCCCATCCTTCCTAACCACATTGCTGTCCAAATGTCTTTCAAAAGTCATACTTGTATCTGTTTCCATAGCTTCCTCTGGCAGCTTATTCAAGATACAAACTCCCCTCTGAGGAGTTTGTATCTTTCCCCACTCCCCTCGACTCTCCCACTAGTGGAAACATCCTCTCCACATCCACTCTATCCAAGCCTTTCACTATTCTGTATGTTTCAACGAGGTCCCCCATCATTCTTCTAAACTCCAGCGAGTACAGGCCCAGTGCCGACAAACGCTCATCTTAGGTTAACCTACTCATTCCTGGGATCATTCTTGTAAACCTCCTCTGGGCCCTCTCCAGAGCACAGCACATCCTTCCTCAGATATGGGGCCCAAAATTGGATGATAGATACCGACTTCCTGAGGCAAAGCCTCATGTGGATGCTTTCTATGGTGGGGCGGGCTGTGCCCATGATGGACCGTGGCTGAGTTCACCATTCTCTGCAGCCTCCTGCTTTCTTATGCATTAGAATTTCTGTCGAGAAATTGCCACTGAGAAATATGGAGAAAGACAATCAAAAACCACGTGGATATTTAAATCACCAATGACTTGCATGAGAAATAAGGTTTCAAAGCATCCTTACCTTTAATATATTCATATGAACGTCATAAAGTTGGCATAAGTGTCCTTTAAAAATTTGCTTTCATGTTGAAATATAAATAAGCCCCTTGGTATTGCAATGGCAACAAGCTGAAAATGATTAATTTTAGTCGCTGCTTGTTAAGCCCCAAGCTATTATACAATTCCACTGCATTGCTTGCATGGATATTCTTACATTTAACATCGAAGGATGTTTCATTGCTTTTATTTCCGCAAAATATCTTGGCACTTAAATTTGCTCTTCCACAAGGTGAAAGTCACCTTCGAAGGTCATGGGTATCTGCTCATTTATGAGCCTCCTGGAGAGGCCGTGATGAAAATCTGATGGGACTCCATCGGGCTCAGTTGTTATTCAGAACCACACTGCCGTTCCCAAGGTCTGGCCAACGTTTCACACGGACCCACAAAATAGCCGAGCAAATAAAGTATTTATATGCACATGTAGGACACTTGAATAAAAATGGAAAGTAGTCAGTAAAAAAACTTGGATTGTTTTCTCTGGGGATTTGGAGGCGGAGGGGAGACCTGATAGAAAGTTTGTAAAATTGTGAAAGGCAGAGATAGAGCAGACAGCCTTTTTCCAGGATGGAAATGTCAAAGATTAAAGTGCATATCTTCAAGATGAGATGGGCAAAATTAAAATGAGATGTGTGGAGCAAGTTTTTTTCTGCAGAGAGTGGTGAGTATCTGGAACACATTTGGATGTGGTGGAAGCAGCTATGGTAGTGGCAGTTAGGAGAATTTTAGATTGATATGCAGGAAATGGAGGGATATGGATCACATGCAGGCAGAGGAGATTAGCTCAACTTGGTATTGCGTTCAGCATGGATAACATGTAAGTGTGTGTGTGTGTGTGCGTGCGTGCGTGCGTGCGTGTGTGTGTGTGTGTGTGTGTATGTGTGTGTGTGTGTGCGTGCGTGCGTGCGTGTGTGTGTGTGTGTGTGTGTGTTTGTGTGCATATGTGTGTGTGTGTGTGCATGTGTGTTGTGTGTGTTTTCTATCTAACAATGCCAGGGCACTGTGCCATTCTGCACAACAATGAGCCAGTCTCCACTTCAGCTCTGACATGCACTGATAGTGTCAGAGGAGACTAGGAATGAAAACCTCCTCTCTGTGAATTTACAGCGTAGGTTTGTGACATTTCATTTTGAAGGGTTCCAGTATAAGTACACACCAACAACATAACTTAAACTGTCATGTTCAGGCTGCACAATTTATCATCACTTATACATCAACATAAAGTTTGTCTAGAAATGAGCAATGTATACACACCAGGTCTATGGTGTGTGTCAACTGCATCCCTTCATTAAAAAAATATCAACAGCCTAAAACAGTAATAAACTCATCTCAATGCGTTTATAGCCCTAGAATATCGTTAGAAAATATCAAGAAACCTAAAATTGTACTTACTCTCCACCGTCTCCCGATCCATCACATTGGGTGCTTGATGGTTTGAGTCTAGATTTTGAGAATAAGAGTCATAAAGTCATAAAGTGATACAGTGTGGAAGCAGGCCCTCCGGTCCACCTCTCCCACACTGGCCAACAATGTCCCAACTACACTTGTCCCACTTGCCTGCGCTTGGTCCATATCCCTCCAAACCTGTCCTATCCACGTACCTGTCTAACTGTTTCTTAAACGATGGGATAGTCCCAGCCTCAACTACTTCCTCTGGAAGCTTGTTCCATGCACCCACCACCCTTTGTGCGAAAAAGTTACCCCTCGGATTCCTATTAAATCTTTTCCCCTTCACCCTGAAACTATGTCCTCTGGTCCTTGATTGCCCTACTCTGGTTGTTCTTCTCTCATATGTGGATATTGCTGGCAAAGGTGGCATTTCATTGCCCATCCGTGGTTGAGCTGGGGAAGGCGGAGGTCGCTACTTGAACCACAGCAGACCGTCCAGGAAGAAGCGGTGATCCTGGAGGGGTTGTCCAGGATTCTGAGCCAGTGGTGACGATAGGAAATACGATGCATTTCCAAGTTAGGAAAAGGGCTCCTTTGAGTTTGTGTTTAGTTTATTGTCACATGTACAGTGAGGTACAATGAAAAGCTTTTGTTGCATGCTAAGCAGTCAGCAGAAAGACAACACATGATTACAATCAAGACATCCACAGTGTACAGATACATGATAAGAGGGAATAACGTGAATAATGTTTAGTGCAAGATAATGCCAGTAAGAAATGTTGCTGTTGGAGTAGAGGTGTAAAAGAGGGGAGCAATTGGAATGCTGATCCACTTCTGTGGCTAGCACACAAATCGTCGCCTAGAATGGGCGCCATCTTGTACACATCATAGTTCTACTTTCCCAAGTGGCCATAATTTTTATTTGTGCATTCTCTGCAATTGGAACGCTGTATCGCTATGAAATTATATTATGCAGTTATTTTTCTTTTTTTGCACTGCCTGTTGCACTTGTGTTTGGCTTGATTGTACTCATACGTTCTCTCCATCCTAACCCCATTCTCCTGCCTTCTCCCCATAACCCCTGACACCCATACTAATCAAGAATTACTCTATATTAACTTCTCTATATTGACATTATTAACTTTATTTATATGCTGTAACTGTAATTCATTTTTGTGCACAATCCGCAGGCATTGCCACTTTCATTTCACTGCACATCGTGTATGTGTATGTGACAAATAAACTTGACTTGACTTGAATCTATCTATCTCTGCTGTAAAAATATCCATTGACTTGGCTTCCACAGCCCTCTGTGGCTGTGAATTCCACAGATTCACCACCCCCCTGACTAAAGAAATTCCTCCTCGTCTCTTTCCTAAGGGAACGTCTTTCAATTCTGCGGCTATGACATGTCATGTATGATATGAGAGCATGCAAAAACTAAACTTTTCACTGTACCTTAGTGCCTGTGGTAATCATTCATCACTGGTAACATGGCATTACTATGAGAATAATATCTCTCTCTTGCTTTTCTGATTTCTTCTGATCTCACATTGCATTCACCTCCCCTTTTAAGTTCAGCTGAAAGTGTTCCATTGCTACCTCTGTGACCTTCACAGTTGACTTTACATCAGGTATGATTAGCTCAGCATTGCACAGGTTTATAAAACTCCACCGCACATTATGAGGAAATAACATAAATTACTTTAATTTTTTAAAGGAACAGAGGAAAAAAAAAATGCTTATAGATATATCCATAAAACCTAGAATACCAGAGGCTATTTTATATGACAGCAACAACTCTGGAGATTAGTTGCTGTTCAATGGATATTGCCTGTCAGCAGCATTTACAGGTTTTTAAGTTTGATGTTCTTATCTCCTGAGATAATATAAAATGGAATTTATTGGATACAGACTTATAATATTTTTCAGTCTTCATCTCTGACAGTCCGACCATTTATTCAGATACTAGCTAAAGACAAGGCAGCTCTTTGGTTACTTAATCCAGCTTCCTCTCTCAACCACAACTACCAAAAATATCTGTACAGCTTTGCTTTTGTGTATTACTTTGAACATTCAAAATCGTCGCTATTTTTGTCTACATAACAGCAATTGTACTGGAAGGTTAAGTTCACAGCGAAGCAATCATCTATAATCTACAAACAAATATAAGATCAAATGTTGAGGATGTGCTCTCGGTGGATATGGAACTTGTCGCAAGCTACCTTAAGACCTGGAGACTAAAACTGATTGTGGCAAAAACCACCACAACGGCCTTTCACCTGTACAACAAAAAAAGCTCAACGCCAGCTAACCATCATCCTCAATGAGTCACCCCTACCCTACAACCCATTTCCTATATTCCTTGGGGTGAAACTAGATCGGCAGCTGACCTACAAGCAACACCTTGAAGCTCTCCGTGCTAAAGTCTCGGCACGGAAAAACCTACTGCGTTGCTTGCCCGGATCGTCATGAGGCACCAGGACATCTACTCTTCGAACCAGTGCTCTTGCACTCGTGTACAGCGCTGCTGAGTACCCCAGCATGGTACCGCAGCGCTCATACCAGCAAGCTAGACGCCATCCCTCAACGACACCATGCGGATCATCACTGGCTGCCTACGCCCTACTCCGACGGATCTCCTGCCAGTGCTCGCAGGTATCGCACCCGCCAAGCTTCTCAGAGTTCTTCACTCATAGGCTGGTGTGCAAGGCCCCATCGGACTCCAAACATCCTTTGCACCACCTCGCCCAGGATTCACAGCAACTGGGACCTCAATGCCTGTCATCTCGTCACCCTTTCTCCCGTCATGCAGCGACCCTCTGTGGCTCCGGTTTCAACATACTAGGAGCATGGAGAACCAGCTGGGAACAGACATCGCAACCTCCTCAATTCACTGTCGCACCGAACACCACAGCCCCACCCGGCTCGGACATGCCCCGCAAAGAGTGGCTCGCCCTGAACCGGCTCCGCACAGGGGTCGGCCGGTTCAACGCCAACATGCATCGTTGGGGGTTGCGTCCATCAGCAGCCTGCGTGTGTGGAGCAGACCAGCAAACAGCGCAGCACGTCATTATCGACTGCACTGTCCTCCACCCCCCTGGTGGAGGGGTAGACCTCACAGCTCTTGACAACAGCACATTGCACTGGCTACAGCGCCTGGAGGGCGTTACATCATTTCTGCTGCCTCAAACGCAAGAAGAAGAAGAAGAATCATCTATAACGTAATGGATTAACGTTAATTCCTTTGCCCCTCTGCTTTTGCGTTACTTTTACTATTACAAACTCCTTTGTCCACATTTACAATGAAAACTCCCCACGTAAAGATGTCACCCTATAATCGTACCCTGGTGATGCAGCCGTTCTGCAGTTGCCAGGTATTCACCCCTCTGTAATCATTTATTTCTTTGGTGATCAAGACTGTGTAATTTTACAATGCACCAGGACTGGAACAATGAAATTCTTGCTTGCTGCACCTTTACAGCACATTAAATGCTACACGGCCATAAATAAATAAATAAGAAATAATTAGTTATTCAAGGTAAACAATACCATGATAATGCAAACCAAAGGATGTAGTGCAACCTTCGTCCTTGGTAGTTCAGTGCAAAGTTAGGGTTGTGATTGGGGTTGCACAGGATGGTTCATGGAAGGAAGATGGAGGTGATGATGCAAGATGAGGGGGTGCCAGGGTGGTATGGGCCTCTGAAAATATTTTCTGCGTTCTTGAGGTAGTGCTTCCTGTAGATCCCTTTGATGCCATGGAGGTCAATTCCTATAATGGATTGGGCAATGTCCATTACTTTCTACAGCCTCCTTCATTTTTGAGCGTTTGAATTACCAACCGGGCCCTGATGCAACCAGTGCAAGTTCAGGATGAGTCTGGGACCGCGAGTTCGCCTCTTGAGCCAAGGGTGAAATGTAGGAAGACGCCTGAGTCAACAAGCCTCCTCCTTCAAGACCAGGACTGAGCCTCCGGGACAAACCTGAGACCGCCAGCACCACCACACATGCACCGTGACGACAAGGGACAGCGCCCCATGCGGTCCTGGACTTTCTTGTCACTGTAAATAAACTATATCAGGTAAGTTCTCCCTACTGCGAGTGTCTGTGTGGTCAATGCCAAACCCGGCGTCATTCATGACGCCACAGAGGATAATACTGGAAAAACCCAGAAGTGAAAGAACAAGAAAAAAATGATGGTGCAAATGGCTCAGACCTGGATTTCAGTGCCATAAAGGGTGGGGGCGCATTTCGGTAATAGCTTTCAAAAGGGAGCTGGGTATGATATTGAGAAGGAAAGTTGTGCAGGGATTGGAAACAAGAATAGGGCGAGTTAGGCAATACAGGCAGTCTGAATGGTCTGCCTGGTTTGAAGGCTCCATGGTGCATGCAGTGCACGCTTGGTTGAACATTGTGGCGCCTTCATTAAAAACTGATCCAGTCAAAGTTAATTATTGAAAAGCGAAGTGAGGCGGAATGACAGTCAAGGTAATTAGGATAATGTTTTTTCTAATTAATTACAATCGCCATGTTTGCTTGCTGCGTTTATTTAAAGCATAGGATGTTTTTTTTGCACCTGCACAAACTGTAAAGGGAGGGCAGACACAAAGTGCTGGAGCAAATGGATGGGACACTTCTTCAGACTGAAACTTCATCCTTTTTCTCAAGAGATGCTGCCTGGCCCGTTGAGTTGCTGCAGCTCTTTGTCTGTAACTTTGGTATAAACCAGCATCTGCAGTTCCTTTCCACACACAGTAAAGCAAGGAGTTCTTTGACAAAGGTTTCCTTACTGGAATCTCCAGATGATCCAACTGGGGATTAACAGAGCTGAGCTGGAATATTGAAAAAGTGCTAACTTGAGAATTGATTCACAGAAGATGCAAGGCAAGTTAAGTCACGTCATATGTACAAATGCAGTGAGGTAAAGTACAACGAAAACCTTGCCTGCTGCCGCATTACAGGCACGTAGGCACAAACAAACACACAGCCACAAAACAGAAATCATACATCAACTGCACCTTGAATTTTGCAAGACAATTAAAAGCAAAAAGATAATGCAGAAACAAAACAAGACATTTATGCAACATGCAATTGGAAAAAACCCGAAGTCCATGCTAGTGAGTGCAAGAAGTGGTCCATGGTGTTTCATTGCTGAAGTAGAATTTGGGTTGCGTGGTTTAGATCAAGTACCTAATATTTGAAGGAAAGTAGCTGTTCCTGAACCTGGTGATGTGTCTTCTGTACTTCTTGCTCAAAGGTAGCGGAGGGGAGAGGGCATGAGCCAGATGGTGAGGACCCTTCATGATAGTTGCTGTTTTCATGAACATATGGGTGACAGGGTGGTGTGTTGTTGCCTTACAGCATTTGCAGCTCCAGAGACCCGGGTTCGATCCCGACTACGTATGCTGTCTGTACGGAGTTTGTACGTTCTCCCCGTGACCGTGTTAGTTTTCATGCTAACTTAAGAAGAGTACAATATAAAACGATAAACCGGTCCCTAAAGTTAGAAAGAGGGCACTGCACAGACTGACTAACATGTAGCCAAGGGATCAAAGTGGAACTGTCTGTTGTGCTGTATAACGACAGAATTGCTGATTTAACAGTGGTGATCTCGGTGTGCAAATGATTCCCTGGCCAAGTTATATAAGAAAATAACTGCAGATGCTGGTACAAATCGAAGGTATTTATTCACAAAATGCTGGAGTAACTTGGCAAGTCAGGCAGCATCTCGGGAGAGAAGGAATGGGTGACATTTCGGGTCGTAACCCTTCTTCAGTCTGAAGAAGGGTCTCGACCTGAAACGTCACCCATTTCTTCTCTCCTGAGATGCTGCCTGACCTGCTGAGTTACTCCAGCATTTTGTGAATAAATACCCTGGCCAAGTTATGTCTGACAATATGGTATCAATATGGTATGAGATAGCATGTCATGGAGATGCTTTCTATTGTGGAAAGGGCTGTGCCTGTGATACACCGACTGAATCCACCACTCTCTACTGCCTTTTGTGTTCGCATATGTTCAAATTGCCGTACCACGCCAGGGTGCAACCGGTCAGGATACTTTCTGCAGATACCTCAGGATTGGGAAGTTGAAGGGAAGAAGAATCTTTCTATTTCAAGGATGTGTAGTGGAATGGAGGTGACCCTACGGACTTCAAAGTCAGACAACATCACTGGGAAAGGTAGCTTAGAATGATAGAGTAATGGTTGAGCTTCTTTATCAGCTGTCAGTGTTCAGGAAGGCTGGTTCGGAGACATGCGTTCAAATATTGACGAGGCATCTGAAGGACTTAAATTCAGGAAGTTAATTAAATCTGGAAATAAAAAGAAAATCTGGTAACAGTCCTCGCGAATCTATTGCATTTTTTAATCTAATACAAGGGAAGTACATATGACTGATGTGTATGTAACTTCAGACCAACAATTGATGTGATTGACTCTTTACTCCTATAGTAGATGTAATGAAGGATGTACAACAGATACTGGCATTACCCAAAATGGCAGCGCTGCCATAGCAGCTGCGGCTTACCTGCGGTCCATTTGTCTTTGTGTTTTGTTGTTTTTTTGTGTCTTAATTGTCGATGTGATGTCGTGTTTTTGTGTTTGTGTACTATGTGTGGGTGTGGGGGGGAGGGGGGGAACTGTAAAATTGTAAATATGTGTCCCTTCCGAACGGAGACCCGACCTTTGTTTTCTGGGTCGGATCTCCGTTCCTGCTGCGGCCTACCATCGGCCCAACTCCTGGAGCTGGCGGCCTCCAGGGCTCTGGTTCGCAGAGGCCGCGGATCGGACTTACCATCAGCGGAGCCGGCCGTCTTCGGAGGCTGCGGGAGCGGCTGCGACTCGCCTTCGGCTCGGGCCGCTTGGATGCCGACATCGGGAGCTCCGGCAGCGGCAGTGTGTTCGCCCGCCCCGGATCGCGGGGTTTGGGTCGCGGACATTTCACCGTCCGGCGCGGCCTAAAATAGGCCGCGGGATTTCTCTCTGCTGGGCGGGGGCTTCAATGTCGGGAGCCACGACCGCCCCGACGTGCAGCAACAGCGGCAGCGTGTTCGCCCGCCCCGGATCACGGGGCTTGGGCCGGCCCGCTGCGGACCTTTCACCGTTCGGTGCGGCCTGCAACCACAACAACCTGACCGCGGGAGAAGACGGCAGGGGAAGGGAAAAGACATTGTGGCCTTCCATCACAGTGAGGAGAGGCCTAATTTAATGTTTTATTGTTGGACTGTGGGTGACTGAATTTCGTTTTTTTTGGATGACAAATAAAGCTATCTTGAATCTTGATCTTGAATCTTGAATCTTGACATCCATGTCCTGTAAACGCATACAAAAAATATGCCTTAAAAACTGCCTCTTGAGAGTGTCAGTGATGATGGGAAGAAAGCAGGAATGGGCTACTGGTTCTGGATGACCAGCCATGACCAGATTGAACGGCAGTGCTGGCTCGAAGGGCCGAAAGGGCCTACTCCTGCAACTATTGTCTATGTTTCTATGTTTCGATGATCTGAACGTTGAGAACATGGTAGATAAAGTACTTGCAATCTTGGAACTTGTGGAGCTGCTGTCTCACAGCTCCAGTGACATGCGCTTGATCCTGAGCTCTGTTACTGTATGCCTGGAGTTTGCACATTCTCCCTGTGACCACATGCATTTCCCCAGGTGCTCCACATCTCAAAGACAGCCAGGCTGGTAGATTAATTGGCCACTGCAAATTGCTCCTTGTGTGTGTGGCGGTGAATGGTAGTATCTAGAGGGGAAGGTGGTAGTTGATAGAAATGAAGGGAGAATAAAATGGCGATTTGTGTTGGAGTAGTGTTAATGGGTGGTTCATGATTGGTGCGGACTAATTGTTTTGAAGGACCTGTTGCCATACTGTACGATTCTCTGACAACATGGACCTCATAAGATGGATGAGTATCAAATCTGAGAGGTTACATTCAAGCTTTTTATTTGTTTAGGCCATAACCAGAGTATTGAGTTGATGCTACACTTTAAGGCTATCAATGTTGTAGAGAGAGGAAAGATATAGCAGTATGGCCACAGGAATGATGAATTTCACCTCTCGGGTTCGGCTGGAGTTTCTGGGATTCTTGGTCTTGAGATAAAAGAGGTTGAGAAATGATATGACAGAGGTGGGGCAAGTCGTGACTGGTTTAGATACGACTAATAGAGGAGAGCACACTGGTACTAATTTATTATTGTTTATAATTAAGTGTTCCCCATTAGTGATGGTTCAAGGGTCAGGGGGAGAAGATTTAACATTTTCAGCTCAAGAAACCAAAGGGTGCAAGGGAAAATGAACTTATGGGCAGGGCAGCAGTGCAATGGTTAATATATTGCACTCGTAGCCTTGGGCTGGGCTAACAATCTAGAGACCCAAGTTCAAATCCCACTGTGGATGCTGAGGGAATTAAATTTCATTACAAATCTGGAATCTTAGGGAAAAAAAGGTTAATTTTATCAATCCAGAAATTACTGGATTGTAGGAAATCGACCCTCTGTCAATGGCCACGCCAGTCTACACAGCATAACAATCTGGTCTGCACTCGAGCAGTTAAGGATGGACAGTAAATGTGGGAGAGGCACTTCAGTGAGAATCATTTGTTGTGCAGCGGAGAACAAGACGGAAAGCTTTTATGGGAACAAGTAATTGATGACTGCCATTCCCCTGACACGACTTGAAGATGTTGAAAGATCAGTATTTGTTCCCAAGTTAAAAGTAATAGAAAACTTTCCTGAGTGAATGCAGCTTCAGCATCACTCAAGAAGCTTGACACTGTACTGGCAGGTCAGCTTACTAGGTAAGCACATTATCCACAACCATTCACTCGCTCCACCACCAAGGCACAAGTAGCAGCAGCTTATAACATCTGCAGGATGTACTGCAGCAACTCGCCAGGCATCCCGAGACAGCACTTCCAAATCCACAACCTCTACTGGCTAGAGGTTGATGGTGGCACAACAGTAGATTTGCTGCCTTACAGCACCAGAGATCCGGGTTCAATCCTGATTCTGGGCGCTGCCTGTATGGACTTTGCACATTCTACCTGTGACCGAGTGGGCTTTCCCCGGGTGCACTGGTTTCCTCCCATACTCCAAAGACATAGAGATTTGGAGGTTAATTGACTGCAGTAAAGATTGTAAATTGTTCCTCGTGTGTCGGATAGAACAAGTGTATGGGGATCACTGGTCGGCAGGGACCCCGGTGGGCCAAAGGGGCTGTTTTGGCGCTGAATCTCTAAACTAAACAAAACTAAAGAAAGACAAGGGCAGTAAATGCAGAGGGACAACACCAGCTGATAGTTACTCTCCAAGCCACATGCCATCCTGACTTGGAAATATATCGCCCTTCCTTCATCGGTGGTGGGTCAATATTCTAGAACTCTTTGCCGAACAGCATTGTTGGTGTACCCACACATTAAAGATCAGCAGTGGTTCAAGAAGGCAGCTCTTCACCAGTTTCTCAAGGGCAATCAGGGATGGGCAATTCAATGCTCTCAGCCTGCAAAGCCCACATCCCTTGAATAGGTAAATAATTTTTTTTATTATCTGGAGTAGGTAGCACAGTGGCGCAACCCAGTTACCCTGAGACCTGGGTTGATCCTGACTACGGATGCTGTCTGTACGGAGTTTTATGTTCTCCCTGTGACCACGTGGATTTTTTCCGGGTTCGCTGGTTTCCTACAAAGCTCCAAAGACAAAAGGTTTGTAGGTTAATTGGCTTTGGTAAGTTTAGGACAATTTAAGGAGTTTGTAGTTTAGGGAGATGGCTTGTCAAGGCAGACCGGGTAGGCCGAAGGGCCTGCTTCCACGCTGTATCTCTAAAGTCCAAAGTATCTCCAGAGTCTAAATCAGGTCAAATCACATTGTAGCTGATGGGACCATACTATGCACAAAACAGCTGCTTATTTATCCTGCAAAATACCTCAATGATTGCCCTGTAAATGAAGCTACACGTGTTTTCCTGAGAAAATTTAAAAAGCTAAGTAAATGCAAGCCTTTTTCTTTCAGTGTGAAGCTGTGAAACAGTATAGAAGACCATCTTACAAGTCAGTAGTGGACAGTGTTAAACACTACAGTTTCCCAGTGAGAGGAAATTTAACGATTGCCTGAGGGATTAGTTTTCTACCAGTTTAAGTTCAGAGAGAATGAATTAGATAAACTTGTTTGTAGATTGCTTCTAAGTGTTTTTCTGCAGTCATCTTAATTAAACTGACAGTTGGCTTGCCAGAAGAGAATTACATTTCTGCTGTTACAGTGAGGGTTTACAGTGAAGGCAGCAGACGGCAACAGAATTAACAAGCTCATCGGGAAGGCTGGCTCCATCCTGGGGGTGGTGTTGGATTCATTGGAGGTGGTCTTGGAGGGGAGGATGCTCCTCAAACTGTGGAGCATCTTGGACAATACAGCTCACCCCCTCCATGGCACACTAGTCAACCTGAGGAGCACCTTCAGCAACATACTGGTTCCACCAAGATGCAGCACAGAACGCCACAGGACATCCTTTTTCCCTGTGGCTTTCAAACTGTACAATTCCTCTCCCATCTGTCATGGGGTAAACTGACTCCCCTCCTCCCCCTCACCCCAATCTTTGCACATCCCCAATCCTGGACTTTCCACTCGTCATGTTTCATATATCTTATGTTTTATGACTGTTGGCAGACCAATTTCCCTCCTGGGATAAATAAAGTTCTACCGTATTGTAAGGGAGCCTCATCATCTACTGAAGTACAATTTTGAATGAATGAATGAATGAATAGGTTTATTGGCCAAGTATGTACACATACTAGGAATGTGCCTTGGTGTTCCGCTCGCAAGTAACAACACGAACATACAGTAAACAATTAAGAATAAAGCATAAACCATTAAAACATTAAGAATACAACATTACAGTTTAAACATGTGAGTGAAATAAACCAGAGCAAAAAGAGACTACAGACTTTTGGTTTTTGAGTGGAGCTACTACTCGCGGAAAAAAAGCTGTTTTTATGTCTGGCTGTGGCTGCTTTGACAGACCGGAGTTGCCTTCCAGAGGGAAGTGCTTCAAAGAGTTTGTGGCCAGGGTGAGAGGGGTCAGAGATGATCTTGCCCACTAACCTGTACGTCTTTTGAGTGAGAGAGGAAACTGGAGCACCAGGAGAAAACCCAAGCGGTCACAGGGAGAACGTACAAACTCCAGACAGACAGCGACTGTAGTCAGGATCGAAACTGGCTTTGGCGTTTTAAGGCAGCAACTCTACCGCTGCACCACCATGCCGCCATCTGTGTGGGAATAATTTGGAGGACTAAGTTAAAAGGAAAGGGGATGAACTAAAAGGATTATACTATGAGGAGCATAAAGGGCCAAACGCCCTTCTTCTGTGCCAACACAATCCTGACTCGATGAAATGAAGAACAAGGCATGGAGGTTTAGGGAGTTTATTCTCGAGCTCAGGGACTTAATGGCTGAAGGCAGGTTTTCAAATGGATGTGTGATTAAAATTGACCAAGAGGCCAAAATTAAACTGCGTCAGGTAAGAAGGGATCTGACCCGAAGCATCACCTACCCATTTTCGCCAAAGATGTTGCCTGACCTGCTGAGGTACTCCAGCATTTTGTGTCATTTTTTTACTTCATCAGTTCTTGGTCAGCCTGAGGGGTAGATTGTTACCAAGTGGTTTCCCAAATGGCATTCTTAGCTCATTGCTGGTCCGACCCCTTGGCAATCACGTTAGGGGTGATTTATCATGGGCTGTGGCCCAACATCAGCCATGGAGTGAAACATATCTCAAGCTGACTGTCCAGCACAGCATTCTAGCTCACCAGCGATGGACCAGTGTGATGCAGTGTGCACCTTACACAAAGCGTACTGTAGTTATTACCCTGGACCCTTCCTGTAACATCACCCAAACCCACAACCTCTACCACCTGGTGACCGGAACTCTACACAGGGACAAACCAGTTGTAGAATAAAATATTTTGTCTCAATTACTAAAGTAATTTTTTTTTAATCAGCCTATCGACCTGTCCTGCTACCTTTAAGGATGTATAATCTAAGTTCTTACTGCTCCTCCAGGCAACTCAATACCCATCATCACAGTCTGGTTTGGGAACAGCTCTGCCCAGAACAGGAAGGCCCTGCAGAGAGTAGTGCGTTCGACATAACTCTTAAGGATAGCGGAGTCAGGGGGTATGGGGAGAAAGCAGGAACGGGGTACTGATTGAGAATGATCAGCCATGATCACATTGAATGGCGGTGCTGGCTCGAAGGGCCGAATGGCCTACTCCTGCACCTATTGTCTATTGTCTATTGTCTATTGCACCATGGGAACTACACTCGCCCCCCCTGCAGGACCTATACATCAGGAGGTGCAGATCAAGAGCAAGCAAGATTATGAGGGACCCCTGCCACCCCAGCAATGGACTGTTCCAGCTGCTACGGTCAGGCAAACGCCTCCGCTGTCATGCAGTGAAAATGGGGAGGATGAGACGGAGTTTCTTCCCACAGGCCATCAGGACTGTTAACTATTATAACTCCAGGGACTAAATTTTCTTTTCTGTATTAATTTTAATTTATATGCTGTAATTCTAAAAAAAAAATTGCACAATCCGCAGGCATTGCCACTTTCATTTCACTGCACATCGTGTATGTGTATGTGACAAATAAACTTGACTTGACTTGACTTTTAAACCAGCACCTGCAATTCCTCCCTTCACATTTATTGTGTATTCTCTTACCATGATGCATGTCTCCAAAGGGTTACATGTTGTCTACACCTACCCTCTCATTGCCAACAGCACAGCCAATATATTATGTCCTCTACATTTAGGCTTACCTTTAATATACATTGTAGCAACCAAAGGAATGAACACTGAGCACAAGGGGGCCCCACTTTAAACAAATTTCCAGTCATAAAATCACCATTCAAACATGATAATTAGAGTCATAGAGTCATAGAGTGATACAGTGTGGAAGCAGACCCTTTGGCCCAACTCGCCCACACCGGCCAACAATGTCCCAGCTACACTAGTCCCACGCTCAGTCCATATCCCTCCAAACATGTAGATTCTTACCATCGAGACAATTTTGGATCCAATTTGCCACTTTCCTTGAGATCCCACAGATTTTACTGTTTTGATCAATCTGCTATATAGGACCTAGTGAAAAGCTTTGTTCAAATCCCTTTAGACTACAACAAACACACTATATTTATTGAGGCCTTCACAAAGCAAATCGGTTAAACTTAATTTTTCTCCTTGCAAAACGTATCTGTGGCTATATAAATAACAGTTTATATTGTGGCTCTGGCTGAAGAGGAAAGACCCCATCTGGTCTCCCAAATAGGCCGGCCAGGCAGATGCAGAGGGAGGTGGTTCTGGGATGACAGAACGCACCGCTGAGCCTACTGGAGACGTCGTGGGCCCAGTCAGCGAAACGTCGATGAAAGTAGGAGCCCACTTGATAACCCCAATGACGTGTCTGCCCAGCCTTTCCCAACATCGGAGGAGCATAGGTGAGTGCTCAAGCCTTCCATCACCACCGGGAGCAAGTTAAGAGGTGGCACGTTGGATTTTAACATCACGTCCTGTGTATTTGAAAACATTCCTCAGAATAGATCCCAATTCTTTACCTAACACTTACATTGAACTAACTGTAATTATTTGGTTAATTCCTGAATCTTTAAACAACAGTGCAATGTTAGCAGTTCTCCAATACCCAGACAAATTGCCTGTAGCCAAAGAAGAAATATGCAGTGCAAGCTTCAGATATTGGCAAACAAATAAACAGCAGCTTTAAAGTATTGATACTGGATCCTTTATGTTATTCCTTCTTGCACAAGATTCAATGATGATAATTTATTAGGATATGATTAAAATTCAGGGCAGTTAGGACCTAGACTTGCTAGCCCTTGGGTAATGTGGGCAGTAATGTGGGAAGGAGGAAGCTAAAATGGTTTGGTTATTAAGGGATGTACTGATTCAGTCTGCCCTATGCTTCAAAATCAGGCAATATCAACCCAAAGTTATTACTCATCTGCACTAGGTTTATTCCCATCCTTTCTTTTCCCATCTGCTAACTTTTCCACTTTATTTGGTTCCATGTTCCACCTTCCTTACCTATCAGATCCACCATCCGCAGACCTTTGTTGCCTCCACATATCATCATCCAGTCCCTGTTACTACTTCCTCCCTTCCCTCCCCCACCTGGGTCCAACTACCATCCAACCTCTCCTCAGCAGGTTCCAACCATTGCTTGCTAACTCTTGCCCCATCCCTTCCCCATCACCTCTTTATACTGGCTATCTCCCCCACTACTCTTTCAGTTCAGAGGAAGGGTCTCAAGGTTGGAGGAGGATCTCATTGAAACCTATTGGATAATGAAAGGCCAAGATAGTGTGGATGTGGAAAGACTTTTTCCAGTAATGGGAGAGTCTAGAACCAGAGGGCACAGCCTCACAATAAAAGGACATACCTTAAGAAAGGAGATGAGGAGGAATTCATTGCCACAAGGCGGTGAATCTGGGAATTCATTGCCACAGATGGCTGTGAAGGCCATGATGTTGGGTATTTTTAAAGCGGAGATTGGTATGTTCTTGATTAATATGTGCACCAAAGGTTCTGGGGAGAAGACAGGAGAATTAGGTTGTGAGGGAAAATAAATCAGCAATGATTGAATGGCAGAGTAGACTCGATGAGTTGAATAGCCTAATTCTACTCCTTTGTCTTATGGTCTTATGGTCAACCCAAAATGTTGACTGCCCATTTCCTCCACTGCTGCTGCCTGACACACTGAGTCACTCCAGCAGTTTTTTTTTTTTTGCGTTAAATTCCAGCATCTGCAATCTCTTCTGCCATGGTACCACTCGCCTCCAACCTCGCTAAAATGCTACAAATGAAAGCTTAAATAAAACCATTTTTCTACGATGGCTGTGTTGCCCGAAGTAAAGTCGGTGGTTTGCGAATCTGAATTGAATGGCTTGATATTAGGTAAACAATGGCTAACATTGAAAGAAATATTATTCAATGAAAATACACCGATCAGCTAAAACATTATGATCACTGACAGGTGAAGTGAATAACATTGATTATCTTGTTACAGTGGCACCTGTCAAGGGGTGAGATAGATTAGGCAGCAAATGAACAGTCAGTTCTTGAAGTTCATGATTTGGATGCAGGAAAAATGGGCAGGAGTAAAGACCTGAGTGACTGTGATGAGGGCCAAATAGTTATGGCTAGACGACTGGGTCAGAGCATTTCAGAAATGGCAAGGCTTGTGGGGTGCTCCCGGTCAGCAGTGGTGAGTACCTACCGACAGTGGTCCGAGGAGGGACAAACCACAGACAGGGTGTTGGGCGCCCAAGGCTCATCGATGCACAAGGGCAATGAAGGCTATCCCATCTGGTCCGAACTGACAGAAGGTCTATTGTGGCACAAGTCACAGAGAATTTTAGTGGTGGTCACGGGAGGAATGTGTCACAATACACAGTGCATCGCGCCCTGCTGTGTATGGGGCTGCACATGGAGGACCAACAGCATATTAGGCAGGTGGTCATAATGTTTTGGCTCATCAGGTCATAATGTTTTGGCCGATCGGTGTACATTCCGCTGATAAATGAGAGAATCTTGGCAACTGAGCTAATGCAAAGATGCTTAGTAATCTTATGAATTATGGCAGACCAAGAAAACTGTAAAGGATGTTTGAAAAATAAGGAGAGATCAAAGGGTGTGAGTGAAATAGAAAAACGTATTCAAAAGAAGTCGAAATTCTTCTCCAAATATACAATGTGGTACAAGGAGTGAAAGTTAAAATGAGTCCGCAAGAGGCAGAGCAAGAGAAATATTAAAAAGTAATAAGGGAATGGAAGAGATGTTTACCCATTCTTTGGAACTGCTTTCACAATCGAATACAGCAAATATTCCAGAAATAGTAAAGAACCAAGAGTCTAATTGCTGAGCAGATTAAAGTAATTATTCTTAAAAAGAGAAACAGTGGAATTAATTGAACAAATCCTCTTGACCACGTGGCCTAGGGTTCCGAAAAAGATTGCTGCAAAGATAATTGTTGGGTTATTGCAATAGCAAAATTCTGCTGATGCTAGAAATCTGAACTCAAAGCATTTAATTAGTGGAAATACTCAAAGGGCAGACAGCAAATGTGAAGTGGGAAACAAAGATTCACTTCAATGACCTCTCATCAGGACGGATGTATTTTCTTTAGTTTTAGAGATACAGTGCGGAAACAGGTCCTTCGGCCTACCGAGTCTGCGCCGACCAGCGATCCCCGTACACTAACACAAGCCTACACACACTAAGGACAATTTACACTTATACCAAGTATACAAACCCAAGCTTTGGAGTGTGGGAGGAAACCGAAGATCTCAGTGAAAACCCACGTGGTCAAGGGGAGAAAGTACAAACTCCGTACCGACAGCTCAGAGAGTCGGGAGCGAACCCGGGTCTCTGGCGCTGCAAGCTCTGTAAGGCAGCAACTCTGCCTCTGTGCCACCGTGCCGCCCTGATCGTGATGATCATGATCCTTCATACAAAGACTGTAAACGTATCCTCACTTTTCAAGATAAGGGGAAAAAGCGAGCTAGGAATCACTGAACAGTTTACAGTCATCAAAATTAATGGCATAGCCATTAATGGTTAGGAAGAGTTTTATGAATACTAAATCATTTTTTCAAAATGTAATTGAAAACTTTAAGCTGTAGGTAAATAAAGGGTCCCAGTGGAGTTAGTATATCCAGATTTTCAAACAAAATTGTTTGAAGTGGCAACTGTTAATCCAATTTCCCAATCCACTCAATTCAAATTGTCTTACATAGCCATAGTACTAAAATAAATGGCTATATTTCAGCATGGGTAAAGATTAATTTGGCATTTAACGGTTAGGTGCTACAGAGAATGGTGTTAAGTAACGTTCTGTGGTGTAGGCATGACTTACATGGGAGGAGTTGGCTGCGCCTAACGGCTGCGGCTCTCTGGCAGTCTGTTGTCTTTTTTTCTTTTTTTTTGTTTGTGTCGGTGTTGGGATGGTTTTTGTTTCTGTTTTTGGCTGTGTATGTGTGGTGGGGGTGTGTGGTGGGGGTGTGGGGTGGGGCGGGGGGAAACCTTTATTTTATTAGGTCTCTTCCCCGGGGCGCGGCTCGGCTGCGGGCCTTAACATTGCCGGCGCAGCTCGGCTGCGGGACGTTTCAGTGCCCGGTGCGGCTCGGCTGCGGGCCTTAACATTGCCGGCGCAGCTCGGCTGCGGGACGTTTCAGTGCCCGGTGCGGCTCGGCTGCGGGCCTTAACATTGCCGGCGCAGCTCGGCCGCGGGACGTTTCAGTGCCCGGTGCGGCTCGGCCGCTGGACTTAACATCGCCCGGTGCGGCCGCGGGACGTTTCAGTGCCCGGTGCGGCTCGGCCGCGGGACGTTTCAGTGCCCGGTGCGGCTCGGCCGCTGGACTTAACATCGCCCGGTGCGGCCGCGGGACGTTTCAGTGCCCGGTGTGGCCGCGGGACGTTTCAGTGCCCGGTGCGGCTCGGCCGCTGGACTTAACATCGCCCGGTGCGGCCGCGGGACGTTTCAGTGCCCGGTGTGGCCGCGGGACGTTTCAGTGCCCGGTGCGGCTCGGCCGCGGGACGTTTCAATGCCCGGTGCGGCTTGGCCGCTGGACTTAACATCGCCCGGTGTGGCCGCGGGACGTTTCAGTGCCCGGCGCGGCTTGGCCGCTGGACTTAACATCGTCAGCGCTGTTCGGCCGCGGGACGTTTCAGTGCCCGGTGCGGCTCGGCCGTTGGACTTAACATCGCCCGGTGTGGCCGCGGGACGTTTCGGTGCCCGGGGCGGCTCGGCCGGGGGGCCTTCCATCCCCTTGCGGGGGCTGTGCGTGTCGTTTGCCTCGGTAGGGGTCGAGCTGCCTGTCCGTGGGTGCGGGGGGAAGAGAGGGGAAGTTTTGTTGCCTCCATCACAGTGAGGGGGTGTTTGGAGTCACTGTGATGGATGTGTTGTGTTGGGGTCGGGTGTCCTGTGTTCTTTTCTTTTTGCTGTATTTTGTGTGACTGCTGAAATTTCGCTCGGTGTTGTGCCGAGTGACAATAAAGTGTTGTTATGTTATGTTATGTTATTGAGTTTGGTTTCCTGGCAACAGAAGATGCTGAGGGGAATACTTGACTTAGGTAATCAAGGGGCATAGGCACGGTAGAAAGAGAAAAACTTCCCCTCGCTATAAGGACATCTAAGACTGGAGAGCATAGGTGTAACCTGAAAAGTCAGAGGTTTAAAGAGCAAAGAAAGAAACCATTTTTTTCACACAGAGTGTGGTTGGAATCTAGAGGGCACCACCCCGTAATGCTTTTATTGCTTTTATTGTTGGACTGTGGGTGACTGAATTTCGTCCAATTTGGATGACAAATAAAGCTATCTTGAATCTCTTGAATATTGAATCTTGAAGTTGGTGCAGATAGCTAAGCTCACAGCATCTAAACTATATATCTGAATGAGCACTTGGATTGCCAAGACATATGTACAGCACTGAGAGATTCCATTTGACCCATCACATCCATGCCAACGCCTTTGCCCTTCTAGACTGATTCTATTTTCCCACACCTGGTCCACATCTTTCTATGCCTTGCCCATTGGAGTAGCTAAGGCAGCGCATCCCAGATATCAACCACTCTCTGTCGGTGAAACGTACCCTTCAGATTCCCTTAAAACTTCATCCTAACACTTTAAACCTGTGCCCTATTGTTTTTAATGCTCCTTATTTCCATATCTTATTTGAGAATGTGGGAAAATATTTTTTAAAAGGCAGATTAATGCAGGATTAGTATAAATCGGTGGGTGATGGTCAGCATGGAGTTGGTGTGCTAAAGAGACCGCTTCCATGCGTGATCTTTCTATGACTCTTTGACTCTATGAGATCTTATGGCAAAGAGCATTTAGAGTCATTCCCTCCTTTATTTTCCTTCTGATCCATTCTCCCCACATTCCCATCAGAACAAGGCACGACGAGCACCCTAGTTGAAATAAAGGCCACAAAAATAGGAAGCGCAAGCAAGTTCTAAAGGTGGAGAAGAAGAACAATTGAAGCCAGTGTGCAGTTCTGGTCACAACACTATAGGAAGTATGTGGTTGAGCTAGAGAGAGTGCAAAGGAGATTCACCAGCATATTGCCTGGATTAGGGGACTTTAGTTATGGGTTGAGATTGGATATGCTGAGCTTGCTTTTCCTTCTTTGAAGCCTCTTCCGGGCGCCCTAATTTTCTCTCAAATCCCAACGACATGTAAGTAGATTGACTGTTGATGTTGCACCCTGGGTATAACATTTTGGAAAAAATAATTAAAAGGAAGTTAACGGGCCATGATTGTGAGAGAATAAATTGCAGGGGAATTTGGAAGTAAGGAGAGGCAAAATGGGACTGATGCATCATTTTCAGTACAAGACAGCCTTATGACTTGTGATTACCATTGAACTTGGACCTACAGCCACTGGCGCATCCACAGAGCCCTGGGTTTTGAGATTAGCCGAGGAACGTTTCATAATTTCCATTACAGAGAGACCAGAAGATTAAAAAAAACAGGCGCAAATCAACACTCTAGGAGAGGGTGCAGAAAACGTTCTCCCATATAGTAGGCAATGTAATTGCCCACTCCACTTTGTTATCTTTTGTCCTTGATGTCTTGCTTCTGCTTTAATAAAAGTGGAACAAACATACAATTGAAAAATTTCTTCTTATTTATCTTTGGACACTTTTGATAGCATAGACAAGTTCAAAAAAAAAGTTTAAAGTGAAATCTGATTGTGCAAGTCAGTTGGGAGTGGAATAAACCTCAAGGGACAGATCCAAGCAGATCTGGCAATGCAACAGTACTCACGGTGTTGGATGTGCCATACATTTACAGTGTCTATTGTTTTTAATCTTGGAGTTCTGATATTTTTTCTTTATCTCCATTACACGGATTGCACTGTCAGGAAAGGGAAACAAACAGAATTCTCTTCACCTTTCTTTTCCCCACGGGCTCTTAAAGAGTCGCAGAGAGATACAGCATGGAAACAGGCTGTTCAGCCCATCAAATGTGTATTGACCGCCAACCACCTATTTACACTAATCTTACATTCATGCCATTCACCTCATCAATCTTTTCCCATTAATAGGTCGGATTTGTTCATTGTAAATGGACACCTCGTTTATTAGTATACTCGGACCAGCTACATAGTGAATTCCCCTAATGTCCCCATGCCCCCAACACATTTGCATGTGCTGTCTGGTCGAAGATAATTGGTTAACAGTCGATAATACTTTTGATTCCCAAAGATTGTGCATTTAACCCTTTCCTCCCACCTCCCTCAAACCCAACCAAAGGAAGAAGATGCGAATGGAGTGCAAAAGACTTCTTACAATTGTACCAGACTTTGATGAGATCACACCTTTTTATCTATGTAGGAAGATTATGGTGTCTCGGTGTAGCCTTGAGTTCATAAGCTCTTCGTTGTATTAAGCAAACTTGTTTTCTTGACTCTATGGTCCACCTGCACCAGGAATGTTTAGCCATTGACTGGAGTAACGTTCGATTCCCTCAGAGTGAAGCTGCCCACGTTGAAAGACAAAATGGAAGAACAGCTCAGTTCTTCCCACAATCCCCCCTTTTGTCCTAACAGGACAATAAGAAAAAATGTTAGTCAATAGTATCAGTATCATCAAACAGGGAGATATTCATGAGTTGCGCGATAGGGTGATCAGCATCATATTGAAGCAGGATGAGTTGTGGTTCAGCACTGAGACGAGAGTGCTGATAAGCAGAGAGCTCGAATGAGACAGAGTGAGAACTGGAACAGTACCTATATGGTGACAACAACGGCTAAAATAACAATAGCATCTTTTAAAACGGTCTTAAAGAGCCCTGCAGCCCAGATTCCCAGGTCAGGGAGCCACCCCCACCAGTCAAAGGGTTTAATTTCTGAGACCTTATGCAAGGTGTGAATATCGTCTTTAATAATCCTTACATCAGTTTCAATTTGTTTGTCTTGGTTAGACAAGAAACAGCAGGATTCGTTGAGGGTTGCACACACACACCCACCCCTGGGCCACTAGGAGAAAGTCCAGAGCCATCCGATATAGAATAACCATTGGACAGAGACTGGATTTCGCAGTGAAGGGCCAAAATCACATCTACCATCCTGTTTTCTATTTGTTCCGTGGTGGCTGAAATGTTGTGGATTGCTTTCTCTAGCTCATTTACTCCCAGGCCCGGTATCAGGGTGTGGAGGGATCTGTGGAACCCCATACTGCAGACAAGTGGGTTTTCAACTTCTCTCCAGCATCTAACCTTCCCTGGGGATGGCTGACCATGATTCCTGATCAAGTGAGTCTAGAGGGTTTTAACTCCCCAAGCATCAGGAGCAACCTATCCCAGGGTACAGGTCCCAATCCAATTTGTGGGTAGGGATTTATAAGCATTGTCTCCACATATCCAGAAGACCCCATGCTGAACAACCGCAGGGTGCCACTCAGTTGGGTTCCGCCAAACTAAATTCCAGAGAACAGCATGTGGGCGTGTACATATGGACGCCTGCCACGGAATACTGCATGTGTCCCCCAATCTCAGTGGACTAAGAGCTGAAGGTATCCCAATTACATCTTTCCTGACATTTTGCTGCTTAGCAAAAGTATCAGCCGGCCACCAATATGAAGTGTCACCATAAGTGATGTTATAAGATCTCTGGCTGTAGCAAGTGGAATTAACACCAAGATGTTTAAAAGCATTATTGATGGTAGTGTTTATGCAGGTTTCCAGAGTCCCACACGAGCATTCCCATAAACTCAGAGGGTTTTCGGAAAAGGGGCTAGTAAACCAAAGCGGGAATGTTATTGGTCATGGTCTACCAGATACTGACATTGTTTCAATAGACAATAGACAATAGACAATAGGTGCAGGAGTAGATCATTTGGCCCTTCGAGCCAGCACCACCATTCAATGTGATCATGGCTGATCATTCTCAATCAGTACCCCGTTCCTGCCTTCTCCCCATACCCCCTGACTCCGCTATCCTTAAGAGCTCTATCTAGCTCTCTCTTAGTTCCGTAGAACTACCCAGGGTGGGCGACCAGGACGTAAAGCAGCTCCCACCCCGGGGTCCATTGTCACTTGATATAACCTCTGGAATGCCAAATCTCGGCACTACTTCTTTCAGTAGCACCTTGGCTAATGTTGTGGCATCACTGCAACGAGGGGGAAAGGCTTCTACCCATCTGGACAACAAGTCTACAAATACCAACACATAATTCTTACTCATACATTCAGGCATTTGTATAAATCCATTTGCATATAAACAAAAGGTCCCCATGGTTGGGATGGCAAAGCAAGCTGTACGCTGGGAGTTTTTCCCGTGTTATACCTTTGGCATATCATACGGCATTCCGGCAGAGCAGTAACTCTATCAGCAAAAGCAGCAAAACTAATACTATACATTCCCCCCCTTTGGCAGCCCGTGTAAAGTGATGACACACATGTGCCAACTAGGATAGGAGTTGCTTTGGGGCCTCAGAAGGCAGTGCAGGCCAATTCTCTGAATGCATTCAAGAGAGAGCTAGATAGAGCTCTTAAGGATAGCAGAGTCAGGGGGTATGGGGAGAAGGCAGGAACGGGGTACTGATTGAGAATGATCAGCCATGATCACATTATCATATCATATCATATCATATATATACAGCCGGAAACAGGCCTTTTCGGCCCTCCAAGTCCGTGCCGCCCAGTGATCCCCGTACATTAACACTATCCTACACCCACTAGGGACAATTTTTACATTTACCCAGCCAATTAACCTACATACCTGTACGTCTTTGGAGTGTGGGAGGAAACCGAAGATCTCGGAGAAAACCCACGCAGGTCACGGGGAGAACGTACAAACTCCTTACAGTACAGCACCCTCCGGCGCTGCATTCGCTGTAAAGCAGCAACTCTACCGCTGCCCTACCGTGCCTGAATGGCGATGCTGGCTCGAAGGGCCGAATGGCCTCCTCCTGCACCTACTGTCTATTGTCTATTGTCTATTGTCTATTGTCTATTGTCTAACTGTGTGGCCGTCACAGGAGACCCAAAGATAACCAGCAATTGAAAACATTTTGCATCTATCCACAATTGGCAGCAGCTTGTGTCTCTATTGTTACATTTACAGAGGGTCCTGGGGAATCACAATTTTGTAGACACTGGGGTGTGGCTGTTTATATCTGAGGGCGGGGTGGTTTCTGCTCGGAGTGCTGCACCCACCAGCTCGGGCATTGCTGAAGGAGATGCCAACCACAGTGTGTGCGGAGCATTTCACTAACCGCAAGAGCAGCTGGCAGCTGAATAGCGTTCAAAAAGTTACGGATCATTATCTCGTGTCTTATAGGAATGCTGGAAGAGGTTAAAAATCCGTGGGCTTCCCATAATTTGCCAAAATCATGACCAACTCCAAAGGCATAGTGGGAAACTGTATAAATGTTAACAGCAGCAGACTAGTTTAAAATACATGCACGGGTGAGGGCAAAAAGTTCAGCAAGTTGAGCTGAGCCGATGGAAGGTAATGCTGCTGATTTGACTGTAGAGCTGGAGGTTGATATATCACTGTGTGAAGGGAGCTGACAGGCACTCTGGTGGGGCATACATTAACGAGCAATTCATATTCCACAATGCACAGAATTAATTTGAAGCAGTTCATAGTCACCCAGGTAGGAAGTTGCTGTTTTGGCATACTGTAAATGTCATTTTCTACCAAATAGACAATAGACAATAGGTGCAGGAGGAGGCCATTCAGCCCTTCGATCCAGCACCGCCATTCAATGTGATCATGGCTGAGCATTCTCAATCGGTACCCCGTTCCTGCCTTCTCCCCATACACCCTGACTCCGCTATCCTTAAGAGCTTTATCTAGCTCTCTCTTGAATGCATTCAAAGAATTGGCCTCCACTGCCTTCTGAGGCAGAGAATTCCACAGATTCACAACTCTCTGACTGAAAAAGTTTTTCCTCATCAGTTCTAAATGGCCTACCCCTTATTCTTAAACTGTGGCCCCTTGTTCTGGACTCCCTCAACATTGGGAACATGTTTCCTGCCTCTAACGTGTCCAACCCCTTAATAATCTTATACGTTTCGATAACGTACCAAAGGACCGTATTAGGCTGTGCAGTGTAGGTTGGTGTGCCAGGATTGTAGGTCTGTTGCATATCCAAAACTAGACAGACATTCAGTCTTACAGAGCAAGTGGCTTGAAAGGTTATCAATCAATATTGTCCAGCACCAGACTTGGGCTCCTCGCTCTCTGATACTAAAAGAGCCATGACATGACTGCACTGTGCTTCAGCAACCAAAATTCTGTAGCCTCCTTTTGCTCTGGTATTTCATTCTTTAAATTATAATGTTTTATTCTTAGTTGTTTACTGTATGTCATGTTGTTACTTGCGAGCAAAGCACCTAAGGCAAATTCCTTGTATGTGTACATACTTGGCTAATAATTTTTTTTCTATTCAATTCAATTCAATTCAATTCAAATCCACGCAGGTAGGCACGTAACATACACAATGCAAAGAAACAAATCATGGTGGGATACAAATCCACACAGGCAGGCACAATGCAGAGCAACAAAGCCTGGTGCGGTACGAATCCACGCAGGTAGGCACGTAACATACACAATGAATGCAAAATAACAAATCCTGGTGGGATACAAATCCACGCAGGCAGGCACAATGCAGACCAACAAAGCCTGGTGCGGTACGAATCCACGCAGACAGGCACGTAATGTACACAATGAATGCAAAATAACAAATCCTGGTGGGATATAAATCCCACAGGCAGGCAGGTAACTTAGTCAATGCACTCTTCAAATGGGGCTCGAAGCCACGCCTCCAGGTCTTGAACCTGGACAACAATTCCACACAGGCTGCAATCTGTTTTATACAATGTCACTCACGTTTATTCCAGCTTCGGCAGCACTCTTCGCTCACCTGGATTCAAACAGGTACTTGTGGCAGAAAAGACTCAATGTAAAGAAAACCCTTTCGTATTTTATATGCTGGCTGAGTCGTCTGTCACTAGAGTTCTGTTCTCAAGACTCCGAGTCAGTTGAAGAGATTACCGATCTCCGTGGAACCTCCAAAACTGTTGGAATAATTTACACTGGTAGTGAGTGACTATCAAACTGGAGCTACTTTATTAGCAATAATCTGTCAGACAAGGAGAACAGTCAAGCAAGAGACTGTCCTCACGATACAAAACATGCAGTATTATTATATCATTTTTAATAGCATAAAAGCAAGGTTAGTCACGTACACTTGTTTACAGGGTTAACTATTGTGATCCAACATTCTGTAACTTTCCACTGAGAAACAGGCTTCTTTATCTATGTAGGAGGATTATGGTGCCTCGGTGTAGCCTTGAGTTCATAAGCTCTTCTTTGTATTAAGCGAACTTGTTTTCTTGACTCTATGGGCCACCTGCACCCGGAATGTTTACTGGAGTAACGTTCGATTCCCACAGAGTGAAGCTGCCCACATTGAAAGACAAAATGGAAGAACAACTCAGTTATTCCCACAATTCCCACAGAAGGTTCAATCATGGAACAATTTGTGTCATAGATTCTCTGGGGGAAATCGCATAGAAACAGGCCCACCAAGTCTGCATCAACAATTAAACATCCATTTGACACCAATCCTATATCAAAACTAAAAAATGGTCAATTCTTGTGGCCAAGTCAATCACCCAATCTGAACCCAATTGTGCATGCTTTTTAAATGCTGATTGAGGAGAAAACTGAAAGGGACTAGCCCCCAAAACAAGCATAAGCTAAAGATGGCTGCAATACAGGCCTGGCAGAGCATCACCAGAGAAGACACCCAGCAACCGGTGATGTCCATAAATCGCAGGCTTCAAGCAGTCATTGGATATGCAAAGGATATGCAACAAAATACTAAACATGACTACTTCCATTTACATGACATTGCTGTGACCCAAACATTATGGTGCCCCAAATAGGGGGGGGGGGGGGGAGGAGGGGGGGCTATGCATAAACACTGCTGTAATTTCTACATGGTGAAACCAAAATGTATAAAAATTGCCTTTTTTTTCAAATCTGACAATGTGCACTTTAACCACATGTGATTTTTTCTATTACAAATCTCAAATTGTGGAGTACAGAGGCAAATAAATAAATGATGGGTCTTTGTCCCAAACATTATGGAGGGCACTGTACATTACCAACTTGCATGTCTTTTGAGAGGTTGGAGAACACTGAACACACTGAGGAAATCCACGCGTTCACTCAGAGAATGTGTAAAATCTGCACCAGTGGTCAGGATATAACCCAGATCCCCGGTGCTGAGAGATAACAGTACTACCAGCTGTCCATGGCTTAGGTCCAGGACTTAGGTCGAGGACTCCAAAGTTCATAGAGCTGATATAAGATTACAATTCAAATGTCTTTGGGGTTCATTCCCCTTCACGTTTTCAGCAGGGAAGCTCCAGGGTACATGACCCAGACTAACATGACCTCCTGCCTAAATATCCCATCATTTTATTCATTTCAATTAGGTTGACCCTCAACCTTCTCTGTTCCAATACAAACAACCCCAGCCTATTCAGTCATAGCTACAGATTTCCCTTCCTGGCAACATCTTCATTGACCTCCCCCACTCATTCTGCAGAGTAACCAGCCAGCTCCTATTAGAAGGTAGACACAAAATGCTGGAGTAATTCAGAGAGACGGGCAGCATCTATGGAGAGAAGGAATGGGTGACGTTTTGGGTCGAGACCCTTCTTTAGAATGCTCCTATTAGAACTATAATGTCACCAACCTATGGCCAAACTTATATAGTACACAGCTCCAGCATAACCTGCAATAGATTACAAGATTACTCCGTGTCATTAATGGTGGATGGCATCCCTTATTTCTTTTTGACCATGTTATCAACCCGTTCCTTAGGGATCAATGCACATATGCACATCACTCAATATCACCTCCAACCTTTCCCATTTCCATTGCTCTGACACCCGCTCACTGATCCGCCCGGGGTTCTTTTCCCTGGCCCATCTTTCCTACCCCCTCCTGGCAACATCTTCATTAATAACCCCCCACTCAATCTGCAGAGTAACCGGCCTGCTCCTATTAGAACTATACATCACCAACCTATGGCCAAACTTGTATTGTACACAGTTCCAGCATAACCTGCAACCGAATACAAGATTACTCTGTGTCATTAGTAATGGATGGAATTCCTTTATATCTTTCCTAGCCCTCCCTGATTTGGTTCTATCTGCTCATCATTCTCTCCTTATCTGATTTCATGTCACCTTCCAGCCTCTGTATTTATCTTACTCCTCCCTTCCTCTAAATAACTTCATCCTCCTGTTATTTCTTTATCTGTCTGCACCCATCAGCCTCTGTCTTCACAGTGCCATCTCACCTTTATCCATTTGTCCATTTCATGTATTTTGTTTGTTTCATGTATTTTGTGTTTTTATGAATGTTGGCAGATCAATTTCCCTCCTGGGATAAATAAAGTTCTATCGTATCATATCATATTATCCCCTTCCCTTTATCTGGTTCCTCCCATCACCTATCACCCCTCCATCTCACTTCTCTTTACTGACCACCTTCCCTCTACACTGTCAGTTCAAATGCAAGGTCTTGACATGAAACATCAATCATCCCTTTTCCTCTACAAAGGCTGCTTGATCCTCAGAATTATTCTGACAAATTTTTTTCCTTCCATTTATTGCTTTGCAATATTGCACTTCCCAAGTGGATTTCCTGCAGTCAAAGTTTTCCTCGTCGTTATTAAAAAATACAAGCAATTTATCATGGTGGTGAAGGGAACAGGGTGGTGAATCTGTGGAATTCTTTGCCACAGAAGACTGTGGAGGCCGTCAGTGGATATATTTAAGGGCAGAGATAGATAGATTCTTGATGAGTATAGGTGTCGGAGGTTATGGGGAGAAGGCAGGAGAATGGGGATAGGAGGGAGAGATAGATCAGCCATTATTGAATGGCATAGACTTGATAGTCTGAATGGCCCAATTCTGCTCCTATCACTTCTGATCTTATGATCATGCTGATTACACTTAGAACTGATGTTAGCATATTCTATGGAAAGCAAGTGACAAAATACTAGCCCTGTAGAACCCCACTGGTAACAGCTTCTAGTCACTAAAGAAACCTGTGACCATTTATTTGCTTTCTACCATCGAACCATCTTAGGTCATAAGTGATAGGAGCAGAATTAGGCCATTCTTTAGATCCAATTCACCATTCATCACCTTGGCTTTCTTACAATTGTACATGTTGGCCTTAAAATCCCTGTAGATGACATCAAATATACCACCCCTACTGACCCTCTTGTTTCCATCTTTAAAAAAATAATTCATGATTATCAGATGCGATCTTCCCTTAATGAGGCCATGCTGATTTCCCGATTAATCTGTAGATTTCTAGAGGAAGGTTTACGTTGTCCCTCAGAATGAACCCTTATAATTTGTGCACCGCTAAAGTTACTAACTAATTGCAATTACTTGGTTTATCGTTTCCTCCTCCCTTAAACAAGTACCATGTTAGCAGCCTTCATCTTTCCGGCACCCCTCATGTACCCAGGGAGGATTGGAAGATTGTGGTTAGGGCTTTGTGCTACTTCTTTCCTTGTAACATTGAACAACCAGGGATATATTTAATCTAGCTCTTGTTGAATTTTCTGTTTAAAGGTTCGCTAGATCCAAGATGGCCGCCCAAACCGGGCGACTCTTTGTGTGCTAGCCACAGAAGTGGATCTGCAATCAGGTTTTACAAACGCTCCACTCTT
The DNA here is from genome assembly GCF_053455715.1 of Rhinoraja longicauda. Lineage (NCBI taxonomy): Eukaryota > Metazoa > Chordata > Chondrichthyes > Rajiformes > Arhynchobatidae > Rhinoraja > Rhinoraja longicauda. The sequence goes on along the minus strand of NC_135961.1, from coordinate 50,027,273 downwards.
ATAAATCTCTACTCCTGAAACAACATTTCTTACTTTAACTATGATCTTCTTAATCTCCTCTCAGATTTGTCCATTCTTCGACTCCTGGGACACTTGGACTATCTTTGATCGAACTTTACTGGACTTTATCTTGCACTAAACATAATAGACGTCATTCCCTTTATCATGATTCCGTACACTGCGGATGGCACTCGATTGTAATCATGTATTGTCTTTCCACTGACTGGTTAGCACGCAACAAAAGCTTTTCACTGTACCTCGGTACACATGACAATAAACTAAACTAACTAACTAACTAATGAAGCCTTATGCAAAACGTCAGTATCATTCTCTCATTTTTTGTGAAGACAATTGCAGAAGATTCATGAGGAACATTCCCCGTATCTGCAATCTCTACGCACAGGTCAGTAATATATCTCAATCTTTCCTAAGTTGTCCTCCTGGTCTGAATAAGATGTCTTTGAATTTTCATTGATATTTTTGGCAATATTTTGTTATACCCGAAGAATGATAGGAGTTTGAAAAAGCAGGCCACCCTGTCAGGGATAGTTAGGAATTAGCAGTAACGCTGCTCTTGCTAATGATACCGGTCATTAAAAAAAAGATATAAAACACAAGTTTAGTTTAGTTTAGTTTAGAGATACAGCACGGAAACAGGCCCTTCGGCCCACCAAGTCCGCACCGACCAGTGATTCCCGCACAGTAACACTATCTTACCTACACACACTAGGGACAATTTACATTTATACCAAGCCAATTAACCTACAAACCTGTACGTCTTTGGAGTTTGGGAGGAAACCGAAGATCTTGGAGATATCCCGCATGGTCAGACAGCACCCGTAGTCGGGATCGAACACGGGTCTCCTGCGCTGAAAGTGCTGTAAGGCAGTAACTCTACCGCTGCGTCACCGTACTGCCCTGAGGCACTTAAGGAGGTGCTCAGATGATTGTTTAAGGCAACTTATTAAATATTAAATAATATTTAAGTTTTATCATAGAAAAATGAATTATTGAGTATTGCAGTGCTTCATGGAACTACTTAAAGGATAAAGACATTATTCTACATATCTCTATCATTTGTCACGTCCCATTCAGATAACTTCTTCAATCCATTTTTCCTTCCAGTAAACCTGTAAATTCTGCCAAGACTAAATTGAAAATAAGAAAGCCTTTTTTCTCTCGTGGCACAAAAGGCTGTGAGAGACAGTCTTATTATCTGATCTTTTTAAAGGATCAGTTAGAAACACCTGGATGAACAGTGACAGCCTATTTATTCCTCTTGAGGTTTTCAAAAAAATTGAACTGCATTGTGGCTCTGTGGCTATTATGAGATGCCTGACATAGAGAAGATAGTCAAAACCTCTCTCTCATGGTAAGGGTATCAAAGGCAAGATGGCATGTTTAAATTGGGAGCGTGGACTTTTAAAGGGGTCTTTTAAAGGGGGCGTTTTCTTACATTGAGAGGGGACGATATGTGAAATCTGCTGCAAAATGAGCCAAGTCAAGTCAAGTAAGATAAGCTGCAGGTGCAATGGAAGTCTTGCTTGCAACAGCATCACAGGCACATTGTCTCAGACAACACACAAAAACATAAATGATACATGAATTACATTTAAATAATACAAAAGGTGGTGGAACGAGACACACTCACTGTGAATGAAAGGCATTTAGACAGACACTTAAATAGGTAAGGCATAAAGGGGTACAGGCAAATAGGATTAGCATAGGTTAGCATAAAGGTAGGCTTATCAAAGGGCCCATTTCTATAATCTGTGACTCTACCACTCCAAAACCTATGTCTGTGGAAATGACTATTGAGTGGATTATGTGTGGGGCAGCATTTCCAAATACACAAGATTTCTTTTGGATGAAACCTCACATTTTACAGACACAAGGAACTGCAGATGCTTACAAAAAAGACAAAAGTACATCGGATGTTTTGGATTGTGACCTATCTTCAGACTGATAAGTCTGAAGAAAGATCCTGACCCTAAATGTTGCCTATGCATGTTGTGCAGAGATACTGCAACACTTTGTGTCTCATATTTTACAGTCATTTGAAAATTGCTGCTTTTAGGAGCTTGTTTTACACAACTTGGTTACTGTGGGTATTCCAGTAGTGTGCACTGTAACATTTCTTGCAATCCAGACCATTTATTCACCTTAAGCTCTCAAATGAAGCAACAAAATAAATGACCATGTCATCTGTTTTCAGTGTGGTTTGTAGGACAAAGGATTGGCTGGGACAAGGACAGAACTCCCACATTGATTCATTTTCATTTGGCCATGAGGGATGTTTTAACCACAGCTGTTTTCAAAATAGTGTCTACACTTATGCTTTCAGGTGGCCTGAGAAGTGAACGTCACAATTGAAATGGAAAATCTTTTCTTCCGAGAGTGGAGAGGATTGTGTCAATCTAATGGCACCTCCCCTGCTGATGATCCAGTGAACAACGAGGGTGGCACAGTGGCGCAGCAGGTAGAGCTGTTGCCTCACAGCGCCTGAGACCCAGGTTCGATCCTGCCTTTGGGTGCTGTCTGTGCGGAATATGTACGTTCAGCCTGTGACCATGTGGGTGGTTTCCTCAGGGAGCTCCGGTTTCCTCCCACATCCTAAAGATGTGGGGGTTTGTAGGTTCACTGGATAAATTGCCCCTACTGTGTGAGGAGTGGATGCAAATGTGTGATAACATAGAACTTGTGTGAATGGGTGATCGGTGGTCTGCGTGGATTCAGTGGGCGGAAGGCCCTGTTTCCATACTGTGTTTTGCAATTTAATTACATTCCATTCAATTTCATTCAATTCAATTCAATTCAATTCAATTCAATTCAATTCAATTCAATTCAATTCAATTCAATTCAATTCAATTCAATAACATCTACGGGGAAGGTCATTCCGGGAGCCTCTATAACATTGCTACTTCACATCCACTGACAAGGCCTCAGGAGAACAAAGCCCCTACATCATACTAACCCACCACTCTCAATAGCGTCTGTCACTGCTTTAAACATCACTGATATTCAGTAAATTCAACACAATCAAAATTAAGGGGATAATTCGGCCTTTTGATCCAAAGCAGGCCGTGAGTGAAATTCCATCAGCACCAGCAGGTAGTGCAGCTAGTTCACTGGTCCAGTGACCTGAGTTCCACTCTGGCCTCCAGTGCGTTCTGTGTAGAATTTGGACGTTCTCCCTGAGAGGGTAGTGAATCTGTGGAATTATTTGCCACGGAAGTCAATGGATATTTTTAAGACAGAGATAGATAGATTCGTGATTAGTACAGGTGTCAGAGGTTATGGGAAGAAGGCAGGAGAATGGGGTTAGGAGGGAGAGATAGATCAGCCATGATTGAATGGTGGAGTAGACTTGATGGGCCGAATGGCCTAATTCTATTCCTATTCCTTATGACCATATGATCATGCTGATTACGCAGAAATGATTTGTGGACGTGTGGGATTTTCCTGGGTGTTCTGTATTCCTCCCACATCCCGAAGATGCGTGTGTTAGTGGATTAATTAGCCACTGTAAATCTTCCTTGTGTGTAAATCGCCAGCATGATTGTAAGCTGTAAAGAGTGCACAGAAGATTTACGGAGATGTTGCCAGGACTCAAGGTCCTGAGCTACAGAGAGAGGTTGAGCAGGCTAGGACTTTATTCCTTGGAGTGCGGGAGAAGGAGGGGAGATAGAGGTGTATATGATAATGAGATAATGAGAGGAATGGATAGGGTAAATGCACAGTCTTTTACCGAGAGTAGGGGAATGAGGAACCAGAGGACAGGAGTTTAAGGTGTGGGTAGGAAAGATTTAACAGAACCCTGACGGGCAACTTTTTTACACAAAGGGTGGTAGGTATATGGAACAAGCTGCTGGAGGAGGTAGTTGAGGCAGGTACTATCACAACGTTTAAAACATATTGGATAGGATAGGTTTAGAGGGATATGGGTCAAACACAGGTAGGTGAGACCAGTGTAGATGGGGTCTGTTGGTCGGCGTGTGGAAGTTGGGTCGAAGAGCCTGTTTCCATGCTTTATGACTGATCTTGACTCTGAATCTTACTTTGACTCTGACTCTAAAGATGCTGCATATCTGGAAATTATTGCTGTTATCAACACGTTGAGGTGAATGTACATACTGAAGCAGCAGCAGATAGTGTAAGAAAATAACTGCAGAAGCAACAGGTAGTGTAAGGAAATATCTGCAGAGCAGCATGTAGTGTAAGAAAATAACTGCAGAGGTCACTCTGAATTTATATTCCCTTCCTTACCGTCTGGCACAGTATTTGAGCAACATTTATCTGATTTTTGAGTTGGCTCATACATTTTCTGATTTTCTCTTGGGATCCCTCTACACCATACTGATTTCCGCATCGACTTCAATCCCAAACCTGCCTCGAGGTTCTTGAACACCAAGATCCTTAGAGCTGCACTCCTTTGAACCTATGAACCTGCCATTGGAATCTTGCAAGCTGATCTACTGCCCCCCCCAATCCCAATCCCCCAACCCCTCCCTCCCCCTTCCCCAAATGCCCTGCAATCCATATTCACAAACCTGGCATTCCTAGCTCTGACCCAATCCTGTCCCCATGCCTAGGCTCACGTCCTGATGCTGAAGCAAACGCAAACTTCGAAACAACAATTCCCGAGTCAACAACCAGAGCAGACACCCAGCCAACCCTCGAGTTAAATGGCATGACTGCTTCTTCAACAATATCCCCCCCTCTTTTTAAGGAATGATGTACTTAGCCAGAATTCTCCAGCATAACCAAAGTCTGGGCTGGACGGGTCAGGGGAATAAAGACTTGAAAAGTGATGGTTCCAGAGAGGCTTAGAACCTCAAGTGATGAGAATAAAAAAACAGATAAGGGGCAATTACCCTGATGACAGCAAAATAAGTGGTGTTTAAGCTTTCAGATAGGCTCATCGGCGTTCAGGGAATAGAGTGTTATGGATCGCATGCATATCACTCCATTACCTGTGATTAGTTTAATATGTCATTTGAATTGAATTGAATTATACTGAATAAATTTTATTAACCAAATATGTATACATACAAGGAATTTGCCTTGGTGCTTTGCTCGCAAGTAACAACACGATATACAGTAGGCAATTAAAAATAAAACATTATAATTGTAACACGTGAAGAATAAAATAAAATACCAGTGCAAAAGGAGGCTGCAGACTTTTGGCTGTTGAGTAGAGCTACTGCTCGTGGAAAAAAACTGTTTTTATGTCTGGCTGTGGCTGCTGTGACAGTCCGAGTTACCTTCCAGAGGGAAGTGCTTCAAAGAGTTTGTGGCCAGGGTTAGAGAGGTCAGAGATGATCTTACTCACTCTCTTCCTGGCCCTTGCAGTGTACAGTTCGTCAATGGGGGAAAGGTTGAAACCAAAATGGTCAAAGTCCTGGCTTGTTAAAAAATCGACCATTTGGATCACTGACTTGGATGTCCAGAAGTGTGAGGTACCTTTACTGTGGCTCCATCCCTCCACTCTACTTATTCAACCATGGGAGCTATTTCCATCATGCCCGTAAGAGCTGGAGCCCAGGGAGGTGAGATACTGATGGGGTTTGAGCGGTACAAGTAATTGGTATCATTTTATAATTGCCACATTGGTGAGGTTGGTGGCATAAGACGTTGGACACATAACTCGTTGGTGAGCCCGCATTTAGAGTATTGTGTTCTGTTTTGGTCCACTACATAATCGGAAAGATATTGTCAAGCTCGAAAGGGTGCAGAGAATATTTACAAGGATGTTGCCAGGACGCGAGGGTCTGAGATATAGGGAAAGGTTGAGCAGGCTATCTTGGACATCTTGGAGCAAAGGATGATGAGGGGTGATCTCATAGAGGTGTACTAAATCATGAGAGGAATAGATCGGGTAGACACACAGAGTCTCTTGCCCAGAGTAGGGGAATCGAGAACCCGAGGACATAGGCTTAAGGTGAGATGGGGAAAGATTTAATAGGAACCTGTGGGGTAACTTTTTCCAGACAGCGGCTGGTGAGTGTATGGAACAAGCTGCTGGAGGAGGTAGTTGAGCCAGGTACAATCGCAATGTTTAAGAAACGTATGGACAGGTACATGGATAGGACAGATTTAGAGGGACATGGGCCAAATGCAGGCAGGTGGGACTAGTGTAGATGGGACATGTTGGCTGGTGTGGGCAAGTTGGGCAGAAGGGCCTGTTTCCACCTTGTATGAATCTATGACTATGACTCACACATACTGAGATACAGTTAAAAAAAGTTGTTTTCTGCTTTATATCTTCTGCCTGACTGGCGAGGGAAGAAGAGAGAATGACTGGGGTGTGAACATTCCTTGATTATGTTGGTTGTTTTCCCAAGGTGGTGTGAGATGTAGATGGCATCAAGGGTGTGGAGCCCGGGTTGATTGATGGTCTGGGCTGTGTTCACAACTCGTTACAGTTTCCCCTACAGTTTGGGCAGAGCAGTTGCCATACCAAGCTGTGATGCATCTGAATAGGATGCTTTCTATGGAGCATGTTTTCAAGGGAGAATTAGATTTAGCCCTTAGGGCTGACGGAATCAAGGATATGGGGAAAAAGCAGGAACGGGGTACAGATTTTGGATGATCAACCATAATCATATTAAATGGTGGTGCTGGCTCGAAGGGCCGAAGGGCCTACTCCTGCACCTATTTTCTATGTTTCTATCTGCAGAAATCAGTAAGAGTCAGTGGGGACCCTCTGAATTTCTTTTGTCTTCTGAGGAAGTATTAGTGTCTTTTTTGGTTATACCATCAATCTGGTTGGCCCAGGAGGAATTATTGGTAATATTTACACCTAGGAACTTGAATTGGAATGAGGTGGTGACTGGACGAGGGGTGGGGGTGGGGGGAAATGGCTATTACATGTGTGTGGAGAGAAGGTGGTGAATAGGTTTGGTGAATGTGGGCGTAGAAATGGAAGGATGTGGAAGAGATTGTAGAATGGGATTCAGAGGAACCTAGCATCTGCGTTATTATTTCACCTTGTGGATGAGAAACTGGACTGACTCACATATGGAGCACAGCATTGCATGGGCCAGTTGTGGAGGTTTATACAGGTGCACCCTTCGGTCCTAAGACCAATAATATGACTCCCGACTGAATGAAGTAGCCTCCATCAGCCCTCAGCAGCTGATGCCAAATATACAGTGGAAGAATTGAGGGAAGGGCGAGGAAGTGATTGGGGAGGGGATAATCAGCAATGCTCGATGTGATCGGAGTTTGGATGGTTGGAAATATCAGAAGCTGAGAGTTCATAAGGCAGAAGTGATAGGAGCAGAATTAGGCCATTCGGCCCATCAAGTCTAATCTGCCATTCAATCATGGCTGATCTATCTCTCTCTCCTAACCCCATTCTCCTGCCTTCTCTTCATAACCCCTGATACCAGTTGGGAAGTAAGGTCTGCACAACATCCAAAATCCATGTCCTCAACCTCTCCCATCTTTGTAACTACCTCCTTCTTTCACCTCATTCCTGATTATTAGAATCTCTTCCAAACTTCAGGAAAACAGTGGCTGGTTACACCTTCTGCCAACTAAGTCCCAATTTCTGGAATTACCTTGTTTAGTCACTCAACTTTCTTCTGTTTCTTAAAGCCCACCGATCATTTGATCACCTTTTGTAATAGTTTTGGTTTAGTTTAGTTTAGAGATACAGCGTGGGAACAGGCCCTTCAGCCCACCAAGTCCGCGCCAACCAACGCCAATTAACGCTATCCTTCATACACTAGGGACAATTTACAATGATACCAAGCCAATCAGCCTACAAACCTGTACGTCTTTGGAGTGTAGGAGGAAACCGGAGATAATGGAGAAAACCCACGCAGGTCACGGGGAGAACGTACAAACTCTGTGCGGACAAGCACCGCTAGTCAAGATCGAATCCGGGTCTCTGGCGCTGTAAGGCGGCAACTCTGCCACTGTGCCACCGTGCCGCCCTTCTTTGACATTCCATCCCAACTGCACTGATCCTTTTATATTCATGGAATATCATATTTTAAATGCAAGATCTTGCAACCAGTTCATTTGTAGATATTTCAAATTAGATAGTGAAGAACAATGGCTACCTATTGCTCTGTCACTTTTATTCCTGATGAAAATGTAATTTGTTAATTCAGCAAATTATTCTTCCCATCTGCTGATGATAAGTGGCACCGCTCTTTGAAGAGTCACCTTGCTGCCTCTTTACAATTAGCTTGCTCATTGTTATTCTCTTTAAGAATGATATGAAACTATTGGAAACCGAGTTTCACAATAACAGCGAGTGTCAAATCAATTGGAGAAGGCGGATTACTGAATAAATGATTTATTTCACTTTGATCTCAATTAAAACTGATTGCAGATGCAAGTTGATCACTCAGACTGGCCTCGCTTGGTAATGATTCACTCTTTTGCCACAGTAGGATTAGTTAGCAGTCCGTCTTTCATTTGCCTGCAGTGTATAAACACGATACAAGAGACTGCCGATGCTGGAATTTTCAGCAAAATCAAACTTCTGGAGGAATGCAATAGGTCACACAGCATCTGTGAAGGGAATTGAACAGATGACCTCGCTGCGCAGCTGGTAGAGCTGCTGCTTCGCAGCTTCAGAGACGTGGGTTTGATCTTGACCTTGGGTGCTGTCTGTGTGGAGTTTGCACGTTCTCCCTGTGACCGTGTGGGTTTTGTCTGGAGCTTCAGTTTCCTCCCACATCTCGAAGATGTGCAGGTTTGTAGGTTAATTGGCCTCTGTAAATCCCCCCCGAATGTGCAGGGACTGGATGAATAGATAGGATAATATAGAACTTGTGTGAAAATGCAATTGATGGTCAATGTGGACTCAGTGGGCTGAACGACCTGTTACTATTCTATATCTCTAAATTAATCTCAAGAAAGCTAATTCGGGACCCTTCTTTAGACTGAGAAATATCAACTGCCCATTTCCCTCCACAGATTATGCCTGACCCACTGAGCTCCTTCCATAGTTTTTCTTTGCTGTCTATAAATGTGAGTTCATTCAGATAAGCTGGAGGCAACATCTGGGCAAGGAACCATTTCCATATCAGTGTCTCTTATGAAGTAAGAGTAGTTGTGCAACAGTTACACAACACAAATTGGCCAGGGTTAAATTGGCCAGGGTTAAAAATAATCATTCAAATTCAGAAATCCATTTACAATCCGATGATTTTCTTCCCCATTGTAATTAATTCACCATCACCATCGTTCTGCGCTCATGGCTCTGTTCCTTAGAGCCAGACGATCAGATGGACCAGCATTTTAACATGTTAACTAAGAGCCCAAGATTAGAGGTTGGTGGAGGAGGGCAGCCAAATAACAAGGAGGAGTAGGCCATTTGGCCCTTTGAGCCTGTTGTGCAATTCAACAACAACATTGATGGTCTAATTGTAACCTTAACTCTGTATTCCTGCAGGTAGCTTTTCATCTTCTTCAAGAATGGAGAATTTGTCTATCACATTTTAAAGACACTGCTTAAGGGCGGAATGGTTGAGCAGTGATGAGGTTGCTGCCTTACAGCGCTAGACACCCGGGTTCCATCCTGCTTACGATTGCTGTCTGTGTGGAGTTTGTACGTTCTCCCCGTGACCGCGTGGGTTTTCCCCAGGTGCTCCGGATTCCTCCCACACTCCAAAGACGTACTTGTTTTTAGGTTAAGTGGCTTGGGTAACAATTGTAAATTGCCTCCAGTGTGTAGGATAGTGCTAGTGAATGGGGATCACTGGTCGGCGCAGACTTGGTGGGCCAAAGGGTCTGTATTCAACTGTATCTCTAAGACCAAACTAAACTAAACAAAACTGAGTTCCAAACACTCATATCAAAGGTTTCAAGTCCCATTCCAGTTTTGTAAGCAGATAAAGCCTGAGGGGTTACTTTTTTACACAAAGGGTAATGGTTGTACGGAACAAGCTGTCGGAGGAGGTAGTTGAGGCAGGTACTATCGCAACTTTTAAGAAACATTTAGACAGGTACATGGATAGGGCAGTGCCGGATTAACAAAGTAGCAAAAGTAGCATTTGCTACGGGCCCCAAAATCCTGCGACTCCCTCTCACCCATCCCAAAAGCTCAGGCCCCCTTTCTCACCAATCCCCCGGCCTTCTCTCCTCACTTTCCGGGCCCTGTCTCCTCCTCCACTCTTCTACCACCTCCTCTACCCACACCTTGCATGCCTCTCAGCATCCACTGCTCCAGCACTCCCTACCCCCACTCCGTCCCTCTCACCCCTATACCTCCCGCTCCACCACTCCCTGTCCCGCCTCTATTCACTCCTCCGGCCCTACCTTTTCCACATTCCTCCGGCCCTCCCTGTCTCTACTTCTCTGGCACCCTCGGCTCCCACTTCTCCGGCCCTCTTCTCGCAATCTTCCGTCATTCTCCCCACGGTGGCGCAGCGGTAGAGTTGCTGCCTTACAGTGCTTGCAGCATCGGAGACCCGGGTTCCATCCCAACCACGGGTGCTGTCTGTATGGAGTTTGTACGTTCTCCCCGTGACCGCGTGGGTTTTCTCTGAGATCTTCGGTTTCCTCCCACACTCCAAAGACGTACAGGTTTGTAGGTTAATTGGCTTGGTGTATGTGTAAAACTGTCCCTAGTGTGTGCGGGGATCACTGGTCGGTACGGATGGTGGGCCGAAGGGCCTGTTTTCGTGCTGTATCTCTAAACTAAACCCCTCCATCACACACTCTCTGAGAGTCCCGTATTAGGCCCGTGGGCTGCTGTAGGCCCCGATACTGTAGGCCTAGACAATGTAGGCTAATGGAGCTCGTTAACGTTAACGGAGTTCAGGAAGCGGTGCCGAGTGTGTTCGGGGAGCGGGGCTGAGTGTGTTCGGGGAGCGGGGCCCAGTGTGTTCGGGGAGCGGGGCCAAGTGTGTTCGGGGAGTGGGGCCGAGTGTGTTCGGGGAGTGGGGCCGAGTGTGTTCGGGGAGTGTGTTCGGGGAGCGGGGTCGAGTGTGTTCGGGGAGTGGGGCCGTGTGTGTTCGGGGAGCGGGGCCAAGTGTGTTCGGGGAGTGGGGCCGAGTGTGTTCGGGGAGTGTGTTCGGGGAGCGGGGTCGAGTGTGTTCGGGGAGTGGGGCCGAGTGTGTTCGGGGAGTGGGGCCGAGTGTGTTCGGGGAGTGTGTTCGGGGAGCGGGGTCGAGTGTGTTCGGGGAGTGGGGCCGTGTGTGTTCGGGGAGCGGGGCCAAGTGTGTTCGGGGAGCAGAGCCGAGTGTGTTCGCCAAACGGAGGTTGCAACCCGCCTCCCGCCCCGGGCAGCCGTGATTGGTGGAGCGGGAGCACGTTCCGCTGGCTGGGTGAGGTCACGTGAGGTGCGGGCAGTGACATCACCTTGTCCCATGTTTAGGGCCTCTTTATAACATATGCTACAGGCCCTGCACTAGCTTAATCCGGCCCTGGGATAGGGTAGTTTTAGAGGGGTACTGGCCAAAAGCAAGTAGGTGGAAGTACTTTAGATGGGGCATGTTTTTTGGTGTGGGGAAGTTGGTTCGACGGGCCTGTTTCCACGCTGTATGGCTCTATGACCATGACTCTAATTCACATTAATGCGTTCGTCAAATATTTCTTAAAATATCAACAACATGACCAGATCATGTGCCCATTATCACACTGTTGACAGTGCAAGATTGCTATGCCCGTGTTAGGTACCGCATTTCTTACATAGCAACAGTTACTACACCTCAAAAGGGGTCTTTCTCGCTCTTGGGATATCCAATCGATGAAAACAATTGTGAGATTAATACAAATTATTCTTCACTTTCTATCTTTCTGTATCAAAATTACCTGGAAAATTATACAATCCTACTCAAGAGATCTTGAAATGAAAATCAGTTGGGTGCATTGAAAATTAAATGCTTAAATAAAAACCTTTGAATAAATTTTACAAAACGAGCTATGCGGCATGCTTAAGGCAGGAAAGATCAGCACACTTTGTAAGTACTGCAATCAGTATTCCGACTGTGAGCCACGTTGTTATTGGTTTTAGAGCAATCTCAAATTTATTCACCTCATCTATCTTTTCCCATTTATAGATCAGTTTTGTACATCATGGAATGATCATATTGTTCACTGGTACACTCGTAGCATCCACGTTGCCATTTCAGAATTCATGTTTGTATGTCCTTGTCTGTCTGAGGCAATTGGGCACTTTTGATTTGGAAAGGTTGTGAGCTTTTGTTCTCCCACCACTCCAAAACCCAACCAAAGGAAAGGGATGGGGACAGAGTGCGAAAGGACGGAAGGCCTGTTATACTTACATGGAAACATGCCCTTCCGCCCAACTTGTCCTTGCCAAGCAAGATGTCCATCTATGTGTTTGGCCCATATCACTGAATCATTCCTTAACCTTCAAAAAAACTAAAATGGCCAATCCAAAATTCCATAAAGCTACTTCCTCACGTTTGCCTTTCAGTCGGGGTCGATGATCCCTTTCCAATTAATTATGGGATTTTGCTATGTACTACACACATCCCTGGCCTAAAACTCAGGGGTGGGATCATTGACTAAAGTGCACCTGGGCCCTGAATTCTGTGAGTTTGACCTCTGCTCCTGGGCTCCAGGCAATGTGTTTCTCAGTCAGGATGACATGACGTTGAGAGCAGTCTGTAAATGGTGGCATTCCCAGACACCGTCTGCCCTTGTCCTACTCAGATGCAGAAGTCGGAGATTTGACTTTTGTAAATGAGTTTGAGTTTAGTTCAGCTTATTGTCACACGTACAGTGTACTGTGCATGTACAGTGAAACAGTTTAGTTGCGTGCTAAGCTGACAGTGGAAAGACAATACATGATGACGATCGAACCATCCACGGTGTGCAGATACATGATAAAGGCAATAAAGTGAATAACATTCAGTCGGGGCGGAGTTGGATTCATTGCTGGTGGTCTTGGAGGAGAGGATGCTCCTCAAACTGCGGAGCATCTTGGACAATACAGTTCACCCCCTCCATGACACACTGGTTAACCTGAGGAGCACCTTCAGCAATAGACTGGTTCCACCAAGATGCAGGACAGAACGCCACAGGAGATCCTTCATGCCTGTGGCGATCAAACTGTACAACTCCTCCCCTGTCTCTCGTGGGGTAGACTGATCCCCCCTCCCCCCTCGCCAAATTTTTGCACATCCCCAATCCTTTCCACTCGTCACTTTAATTTCATGTTTCATATATCTTGTCTTTTATGACATCTGGCAGATCAATTTCCCTCCTGGGATAAATAAAGTTCTATCATATTGTATTGTATCGTATCGTATTGTATCGTGCAAGATAAAGTTCAGCGAAGTCCGATCACAGATAGCCTGAGGGTCTCCAGTGAGGTAGATAGTAGATAGCTCCGGACTGCTATCTAGTTGTTGGAATGATGGTTCCGCAGCCTAATAGCAGCTGGGAAGAAACTATCCCTGAATCTGGAGGTGTGTGTGCTTCCAGGTTGCCTGATAAACACAAGTGCTGAGAAGAGAAATGCTTGTACATCTTGGGGTTGAAATTTGAATGAGACCACCTGGGGGAAAAGTAAGAAATGTTCAAATTCCATTTCTGTGTGCAATATCACTTTGTCAACACATCTAACTTATGGGTAAAGGAGATAAATCACAGCCAATCTCACATCCCAAAGAAATTATTCACTCTGCACCTGAGAATCATTGAACAGATGTTACATATTTCCGAGCTGTCTTTTTAACCACACCAGTGCCTTATGGTGTTCTTCAAAGAAAGCTGTCACATATTTAGCGTGCAGAATTCGCTTCGAAAAGCTCAGCTATTAAAACTAAAATGCAAACACAGGAAATCGGAAATAAAACTGCTGGAGATGCTCGAAGCAAAGAAAGGCAGGGTTGGTATCTGAGACCGAGTTGATCATGGGAGGTATTTACTTTGTTTGTCTCTATGACGGAGTTGTGGAGCAACTCAAATGATGACTGTTGTGAAACGATATCAACTTAAGAATATAAAGGATTCTATTTTATTACCAATTCAATCCTGACCTTGGGTACTCTTTAGACTTTTAGACTTTGGACTTTAGCGGTACAGTGTGGAAACAGGACCTTCAGCCCACTGAGTCCGTGCTGACCAGCGATCACCCAATATACCTTAGCATTATCCTATACACTAGGGACAATTTACTGGTTTTATACCAAAGCCAATTAACCTACAAACTTGTCTCCATTTAGAACGGAGATGAGGAAGAACTTTTTCAGTCAGAGAGTGGTGAAGGTGTGGAATTCTCTGCCTCAGAAGGCAGTGGAGGCCAATTCTCTGAACGCATTCAAGAGAGAGCTAGATAGAGCTCTTAAGGATAGCGGAGTGAGGGGGTATGGGGAGAAGGCAGGAACGGGGTACTGATTGAGAGTGATCAGCCATGATCGCATTGAATGGCGGTGCTGGCTCGAAGGGCTGAATGGCCTACTCCTGCACCTATTGTCTATTGTCTATTGTCTATTGTCTGCCTTTGGGATGTGGAAGGAAAGCGTCTTTAGGTGTGTTAAGAGAAAAAGATTAGTAAAGATTAGTTCCTTGAAGGCAGAAAAGGGTGAAATTATTATGGGTAACAAGGAAGAGTTGAACAGGTACTTCGGTTCAGTCTTCACTAAGGAAGACACAAACAATCTCACAGATGTACTAGCGGACAGAGGATCTAGGGAGACAGAGGAATTGAAAGAAATTTGCATTAGATGATAAATAGTATTGGGTAGACTGATGGGATTGAAGGCTGATAAATCCCCAGGGCCTGATGGTCTGCATCCCAGGGTACCCAAGGAGGTGGCTCTAGAAATCGTGGGCGCATTGGTGATCATTTTCCAATGTTCAATAGATTCAAGATCAGTTCATGTGGATTGGAGGGTAGCTAATGTTATCCCACTTTTCAAGAAAGGAGCGAGAGAGAAAACGAGAACTTATAGACCAGTTAGCATGACATCGGGTGTGGGGAAAATGCTGGAGTCAATTATTAAAGAGGTAATAGCAGTAAAAGGATTGGTCCAAGTCAGCATGTATTTACGAAGGGGAAATCCTGCTTGACTAATCTTCTGGAATCTTTTGAGGATGCGACAAGTTAAATGGATGAAGGCGAGCCAGTGGATGTAGTGTATCTAGACTTTCAGAAAGTCTTCGATTAGGTCCCACACGGGAGGTTGGTGAGGAAAGTTAGAGCACATACTATTGGGGGTAGAATATTGACATGGATAGAGAATTGGTTGGCAGGCAGGAAGCAAAGAGTAGGAATAAATGGGTCCTTTTCAGAATGGCAGGCAGTGGCGAGTTGAGTGCCGCAAGGCTCGGTGCTGGGGCAGCAACTATTTACAATATATATTTAATGATTTGGATGATGGAATTAGAAGTAACACTAGCAAGTTTGCAGACGACACAAAGCTGGGTGGCAGTGTGAACTGCGAAGAGGATGTTAAGAGGTTGCAGGGTGACTTGGACAGGTTGAGTGAGTGGGCAGATGCATGGCAGATGCAGTATAACGTAGATAAATGTGAGGTTCTCCACTTTGGTGGCAAAAACAGGGAGGCAGATTATTATCTCAATGGAGTCAGATTAGGTAAAGGGGAAGTGCAATGAGACCTGGGTGTCCTTGTACACCAGTCACTGAAAGTAAGCGTGCAGGTACAGCAGGCAGTAAAGAAAGCTAATGACATGTTGGCCTTAATAACGAGTGGATTTGTGTGTAGGAGCAAAGAGGTCCTTCTGCAGTTGTGTCGGGCACTGGTGAGACCACATCTGGAGTATTGTGTGCAGTTTTGGTCTCCTAATTTGAGGAAGGATGTCCTTGCTATTGAGGCTGTGCAGCATAGGTTCACGAGGTTAATCCCTGGGATGGTGGGACTGTCAAATGAGGAAAGATTGGAAAGACTGGGGTGGTATTCACTAGAGTTTAGAAGGATGAGGGGGGATTTTATCGAGACGTATAAAATTATAAAAGGACTGGAGAAACTACATGCAGGAAAAATGTTCCCAATGTTGGGGGAGTCCAGAACCAGGGGCCACAGTCTAAGAATAAAGGGGAGGCCATTTAAAACTGAGGTGAGAAGCAACTTTTTCACCCAGAGAGTTGTAAATTTGAGGAATTCTGCCACAGAAGGCAGTGGAGGCCAATTCACTGGCTGTTTTCAGGAGATAGATGTAGCTCTTAGGGCTAACGGAATCAAGGGATATAGGGAGAAAGCAGGAAAGGGGTACTGATTTTGGATGATCAGCCATGATCATATTGAATGGTGTTGCTGGCTCACAGGGCCGAATGGCCTACTCCTGCACCTATTTTCTATTTTTCTATGTTTCTATGTTAAACCGGAGCACCCAGATGAAATCCACACTGAAACAGAAAGTTTACAAGCTCTGTACAGACAGCCCGTAGTCAGGATCGAACCCAGGCCTCTGGTCTGTAAGGCAGCAGTCTGTACGAAATTTGTACATTCTCCCTATGACTGCGTGGGTTTTCTCCAGGAGCTCTGGTTTACTCCCACATTCCGTGCACTTGCAGGTTTGTAGGTTAATTGGTTTCTGTAAATTATCCCTAGCGTACAGGATAGAACTAATGTACTGGCGATCATTGTTTTGGCACGGACTCAGCGTGCCGAAGACCCTGTTTCCACGCTGTGTCTGTAAAACTAAACTGAACAGGAACTACAAACTCGTGAGTGGAAGGGGAGAACAGGAGCTGGGCCCTAGTGAGTGGAAGGGAAGCATATTAACCATGTGCCCAGTGAGTGGACGCAAGAACGTAGGGCAGTGAGTGCGAGGCAAATGTAAGAAGCAGATCCCTAGGGAGCAAAAATGAAGCGTAAGGTTGTAACTGCAAAGAGTGGAGGGAGAGAGATCACAGGAAGCAGCCCAGCTGAGAGGAAAGAGAGGGCAGGAACAGGCCTAGGTGAGTGGAGAGAGAATGCGGAAAATGGGTCCCGATCAGTGTAAGAACGGACTGACTGGGCTAAAGAATGGATTGACTGCGCTTATATTCACTGGAATTTAGGATGAGAGGGGATCTTATAGAAATATATAAAATTCTTCAGGCATTTGGACAGGCTAGATGCAGGAAAAATGTTCCCCATGTTGGGGGAGTCCTGAAGCAGGAGTCACAGTTTAAGAATAAGGGGTAGGCCATTTAGGACTGAGATGAGGAAAAACATTTTCACCCAGAGAGTTGTGAATCTGTGGAATTCTCTGCCACAGAAGGCAGTGGAGGCCAATTCACTAGATGTTTTCAAGAAACAGTTCGATATAACTCTTAGGGCTAACGGAATCAAGGGATGTGGGGAGAAAGCAGGAACGGGGTACTGATTTTGGATGATCAGCCTTGATCATATTGAATGGCGGTGCTGGCTCGAAGGGCCGAATGGCCCACTCCTGCACCTATTTTCCATGTTTCTTTGTTTCTATGTCTATGTAAGGGAACATGGGAAATGTCAACCGCTGTGCCAGATGCTGAACCGCCAATATTTCCAAATAGCCTGATACAGGTTTATCGGCGTTTGGCTGAATTTAGCCTGGAGGCTCAGAGATTCATGTGGCAGATGAAAGATCAACCTGCTTTAACTGTCTGTCACGTGGCCTTCAGAAAGTGCAAACTGGGTGTTTGGCAGCGAGTGCTCACACAGGATCCTACACCATCTGTGGATAAAGCGGTTTCACCACCTGAAGAGGTGTTCCTTTGTCAGCACCTCAGCTTCAGCACAGAGGACACCGTGATCAAAGAAAGCAAGGCAGAGCCAATGGAGACTCTGGCTGGATAGTATGGAAAGATGAGAGCTCTCCCTCTAGATACTAGGAGGGACCAGAAGCGATGGAAATCGCAATTATTTGTTATCGTTGTGAACCTGAGAGGATGATATGATCATTAAAACCAAGAGATTAAATGCTTTTCTGGAAGTAACCTGGTCACAAAGAATCATAATCATAATCACAAAATGCTGGAGTAACTCAGCAGGTCAGGCAGCAGCTCAGGAGAGAAAGAATGGGTGACGTTTCGGGTCGAGACCCTTATTCAGACTGAAGACCCTCCATCAGTCTGAAGAAGGGTCTCGACCCGAAACGTCACCCATTCCTTCTCTCCTGAGATGCTGCCTGACCTGCTGAGTTACTCCAGCATTTTGTGAATAAATACCTTCGATTTGTACCAGCATCTGCAGTTATTTTCTTATACTTAATCATAATCACAATCATAATCATACTTTATTAGCCAAGTATGTGTTGCAACATACGAGGAATTTGTTTTGCCGTACGGTCGTACCACATAAAAGCAACAGGACACACAAAATACATTTTAACATAAACATCCACCGCAGTGACTCCTCCGCATTCCTCACTGTGATGGAAGGCGAGAAAAAGTACATTGAAAGTACTTCGGCACATATTGTACTGTGTACAATATGCATGTGTGCACAGTCTATCAGGCAGGGTCTGGGACGCGAAGGAACGGCTAGCACTTGTGCTGACTAATGGTGAAGCCCTTCCACCCAGTTGCCCATTCGTTGCTGATGTGATGTGATTCAATGGCCTGGGCTACAGGAATAGGTTGTGCAGGCTAGGTCTTTACTCCACGGAGAACAGGAGGTGGAGGAGTGATCTTATAGAGGTGTGCAAGGTCATGAGAGAAATAGATAGGGTGACTGCACGGAATCTTTTACTAAGGGTAGGGGAATCAAGAACCAAAGGACATAATGTGAGAGCGGAAAGGTTTAATGGGATCCTGAGGGGCAACATTTTCACGGAGGGCAGTGGGTATTTGGAATGAGCTGCCAGAGGAGGCAGTTGAGGAAGGTATTATATAACAGCATTCAAAAGACACTTGTACAGGTACATGGATAGGAAAGGTTTAGGAGGATACGAGCAAATTGGACTGGCTTAGATGGAATATTGTGGTTGGCATGGATGACTTTCGCCAGAGAGCCTGGTTTCGTGCTGCATGACTCTGTGGAGTTAATAGGGGGGCAAGAGGGAAACATGGGGACTAGTGCAATAATAGTTCTTTCTCCCTTTTCACCATTTGTTCTTTGTACCTTTTCATCTCCCTAGATTCCCTCTTCCCTGACAGTCTGAGGAAGGGTCTCGACCCAAAGCATCGCCTTTTCCTTTTCTCCAGAGAAGCTGCCTGAGCCGCTGAGTTACTCCAGCATTTTGTGTCTATCTACATGATAGTCAATGCAGATGCAGGGAGCTGAAGAGCCAGCCAGAGGAAGTGGTTGAGGCAGGTCCAATAATAACATTTTAACACATTTGGAGGGGTGGGTGCTGCTTTATGTCATCGTCGCCCAATCTGGGTAGCTCTGCGGAACTGTCAAAATGTGCAGCAAAGCGTCAACTACGGTACTCTGAAACACCAATTGCCACTTTTGATCGGTGTAGTTGACATACGAAAGAAGAAGAAGACATTTGGAGAGAGACATGGACAGGAAAGGTTTGGAGGGAATGGCCTGTCCTCGGTGGTACAGTAGAGATGAGCCAATTTCTTCTCCCATTCCTTCTCTCCTGAGATGCTGCCTGACCTGCTGAGTTACTCCAGCATTTCGTGAATAAATACCTTCGATTTGTACCGGCATCTGCAGTTATTTTCTTATACTATATATAGCCACTTTACCATCGTGAGATATCATTGAGCTGTTGGTATAATTCCCTTTGGGCAACAGGCTCACTGCCGAAGAGCTGTGTCTGGAAAATTGGTGTTAAAAAACAGGAAAAATTAGTGTGAACAGGCAGTTTCTCTTCCACCATCCACAGTCCTTACAAAGCACTAATCTGTAGAGTTACTAAATATAAAATGATCACCACTCATGAAAATAATAAAACAGGGAGCAACTGGCTATTCCTTTTCCTATTCCGATGTCTATCACAATGTTGCTGCCTGTACCTGTCTCGTTACCTTCCTCTTTGAGATATTCTAACTACATTTCAGCCCAGCTTTATTCGTTCGCTCGTGTGTCAGGCGACGCAGCTCACTGTTGGCTTTTGTCGTTGTCTAACATGTTGACAGAACTGGTCGCCCGATGCGTTACAGAGTGCATCGTGTCGTCGTTTCCGGGGGATCGTCACGAAGAGGATTCTCTCATGATCCCAGCCAGCTTTATTCAAGGATACTTTAGCCAGGAGCTTTCCTTCAGCACCACCGCTTGTTTCCAGATATTTAAACCTACCAACTTGAATCGATCTCCAAATCAAACATATAAATATGAAACCAGTTGATTTTTTAACATTTGTCAGGAGGTTTTAAAGAATATGCCTTACCACCTGTGAACTAGTGTGTTTATAACTGGAGATGGACACAAAATGCTGGGGTAACTCAGCGGGTCAGGCAGCCTCTTGGGTTTCGTCCATCAGCAGCCTGCGTGTGTGGAGCAGACCCGCAAACAGCGCAGCATGCCAATTTTGACTGCGTTGTCCTCCGCACCCCCCCCCCCCCCCCCCCCCCCCCCCCCAGGTGGAGTGGTAGACCTTACGGCCCTCGACAACAGCACATTGAACTGGCTACAGCGCCTGGAGGCCGTTACTTAACTCCTGCTGCCTCGAAAGCAAGAAGAAGAAGGCAGCATCTCTGGAGAAAAGGAATAAGTGAAGTTTCGGGTTTGGACCCTTCATCAGACGTCTTCAAAGAAAGTCTTCAGAAGAGTTCAAATTTACAACTGGTGTCTGCTTGCCATTTACAACAGGATCAGCCAGGAAATTCATGTTTAAAAATAATTTCAGTCTTAATTGATTTGTTCGACAAAAAGAAACAAAGCACCTTTCTGTTACATGCTCCATGATCATATGATGTCCTCCCACAGCACTTTACCGACAGTGAGGTACTTCTGAAGTGCAGCCACTGGTGTAATGTCAGAACAAATAACAGCACAGATCTGAATATCCTGATATCCAATTAGCATCTTCCACACTTGTACAAATCAAGGTGATTTCTACTCCAGTGAATGTTCTCTGCACAATTTCAGTGCAATCATTTTTCTACCAAAATTAAATATATTTTAAAAAAATTAGATTGGAGTTTTTTATCAACACGTTTATCACTGTGCTGAAATAGTAATCCTAGACATTCTCAAATGTGCAAACTAGACTGAGAAGTCGCAGAGCACCTGCACACTTTCTGCAATGCCCATTCCAACCTTCCAGTTGCTTGCCATTTCTTGTACCCACGAAACTAATGTGTTCACACTCAAGTCATTGCGACATACAGTGTGGAAACAGGCCCATCAGCTCAACTTGCACACACCGACCAACATGTCCCATCTAGACTAGTCCCACCTGCCTGTGTTTGGCCCATATCCCTCAAACCCTGTCCTATCCATGTACCAGTCCAAATGTTTCTTGAACATTGTGATACCATCTGCCTCAACTACCTCCACCAGCAGCTTGTTCCATACACACACCACCCTCTGTGTGAAAAAGTTACCCATCAGGTTCCTAATAAATCTTTCCCCCTCCCCCCCCCCCCACCTCACCTTAAATCTATGTCCTCTGATTCTCGATTCCCCTACTTGTGCAGTGATGTTACTTGACAGACGGGATCCAGTCCATCGGATCCAACATGGTAACCACTGAACTTAAGTTGACGGAATTAAATAAGTCTGGAATTTAAAAGGAGAGGCTTCAATAAATAATAAGACTGTTGTAAAAACCCATCCAGTTCACTGATGTTGTCCAGGAATAAGGTAGAACAGTGGTGTAGCTAGTAGACCTACTGCTCATAGTGCCAGAAACCCGAGTTTGATACTGACCACGGACGCTGTCTATGTGGAGATTGCACCTTCTCCCTGTGACTGAGTGGGTTTTGGCCTTGGTCTTGGTTCTTGGTCCTCCAAAATATTCCAAATGGAATTTAAACTGGAGGTGGCGGAGTATGGAATTAATTCTCTGCCACAGAGGGCAATGGAGACCGATTCACTGGATGAATTTAAAAGAGAGTTCGATAGAGCTCTGGGGGGCTAGCGGAATCAAGGGATATGGGGAGAAGGCAGGCACGGGTTACTGATTGTGGATGATCAGCCACGATCGCAGTGAATGACGGTGCTGGCTCGCCACTTTCATTTCACTGCACGTCTTGTATATGTATGTGACAAATAAACTTGACTTGACTTGACTTGAAGGACCAAATGGCCTCCTCCTGCACCTATTTTCTATGTTTCTGTGCTTCACACCAATGGCCTGGCCAACACTTGCAGATGGAGTTGGGTGGGAACAGGCTGTCTTGCGAGATCTTAAGTGAGCCAGGATTTTTATAGCACTGTGTTTTCTCCAGGTGTTTTAACTTCCTCCCACAATGTGAGGAGCCCAAGGGGAATGCAACATGCTTCTCCTCCAGTTTGCTTGTGGTCTTTCTCTGGCAATGGAGGAGGCCCAGGACAGAAAGGTCAGTAGGGGAATGGGAAGGGGAGTTAAAATGGCTAGCAACTGGGAGATCGAGTAGGCTACTGCAGACTGAGCACAAATAGAAATATAGAAACATAGAAAATAGGTGCAGGAGGAGGCCATTCGGCCCTTCAAGCCAGCATTGCCATTCATTGTGATCTTGGCTGATCATCCGCAATCAGTAACCCGTGCCTGCCTTCTTCCCATATCCCTTGATTCCACGAGCCCCGAGAGCTCTATCTCTCTCTTAAATTCATCCAGTCATTGGGCCTCCACTGCCCTCCGTGGCAGAGAATTCCACAAATTCACAACTCTCTGGGTGAAAAAGTTCCTTCTCACCTGTCTCAAATGTTCAACGTGTCCTGTGTGGGTTTTCCCCAAGATCTTCGGTTTCCACCCATACCCCAAAGACATAAAGGTTTGTAGGTTAAATTGGCTTGGTATCAATGTATAAATGTAAATGGTCCCAAGGGCGTATAGGGTCGCGTCGATGTGCGGGGATCGCTGATCGGTGTTGGCTCAGTGGGCGAAGGGCCTGTTTTGACACTGCATCTCTAAACTAAACTAAACTTGCCAGAAAGATACAACATGGGTACGAGATACAACATGGAGTCAGTCCATAGATCGCGCATTAACACTAGTTCTATTTTAACCCACTTTTTTATCCACTCCCTACACATTAGGGGCAATTTTTACAGAGACCAATTAACCTACAAACCTATGTGGGAGGAAACTGGAGGAAACCGACGCAGTAACAGCATACTCTGCACAGCCATTCAGTAGCAGGGCTTGACTCAGCTTCGAAGACCCAGCCCTGAGAGGGAAGGTTGTGGGAATGAGATCTTAACTGGAGAGCTGACGTCTGCGTTCATGCTGTGTTGGACATGAGGACGTGCTGCATTGTTGACAGCATATCCTGATCATCAATCTAATGGATCCACACATGGGAAGGCACACTGATAGTGCCACTGCCTCACAGCTCCAGAGACCCGGGTTCCACGTATATGGAGTTTGCACGATCTCCCTGTGAACCGTGTGAGCTTCCCCGAGTGCTCCAGTTTCAGATTCGGGTCAGTTTATTATCAGACACAGCACGGTGCGATGAAACTCCTTGTTTGCATAAGGCTCCCAGGGTAAATAGCACGCATACAATAACATTAAATACAATAAACATAAGGATAGGTGCAAAACAACAGAATGGTGTAAAGATTATGGTGCAGTCTAAAGTGGCACAGAAGAATATTAAAAGTACAAAAATGGAACAATCAAATGAGGTAGAGTTAAGTTTAAGAGTACCCGGCAGCATCTCCAGAAACAGGCATTGAAAGAGCTCATTCATTGGTTCTGCAATTTGATAGCAGTAGGGAAGAAGCTGTTCTTAAGTCTGGTTGTCCAAGCTTTCTAGCTCCTGTATCTTCTCCCAGAAGGTATAAGAGAGTGGTGGGAAAGGCTCAGGTGTTATGAATCCTTGACGATATTTCCAGTTAGATGGACTGGATGGAAGGAAGTGACAAGGCTGTTATATACTGGGCTGTGTTCACCACTGTCTATAGGTTCAGATGGTCAAGAGCAGAGCAGTTTCTATACCAGGTTGAGATGTATCCTATCAGACTACTTTCTATAGCACATCTGTAGAAGTTCGAGAAAATCTTGGTAGACGCGGCAAATTTTCTTTGATGCCTAATAAGGTTTTGTTTACTTTAGTTTAGTTTATTATTGTCACGTCTACCAAGGTAGAGTGAAATGCTTTGTTTGCATGTGATCCAGGCAAAGAAAAGACTATACATGATTACGACCAAGACATCCACAGTGCACAGATACGCTGATGTGCTTTCTTGATCTCTGCCTCTGTGTGAGAGAGCCAGGTTAAGTTGCTGGTGACACGGATACCAAGAAACCTGAAGCTCTCAACCATCTCTACAGCAGCACAAAAGGGAGGGAGGGAGGGAAGGAGAGAGGGAAGGAAGGAAGGGAGGAAGGAAGGAAAGAAGGAAGGAAGGAAGGAAGGAAGGAAGGAAGGAAGGAAGGAAGGAAGGAAGGAAGGAAGGAAGGAAGGAAGGGAAGGAAGGGAGGGAGGGAGGGAGGGAGGGAGGGAGGGAGGGAGGGAGGGAGGGAGGGAGGGAGGGAGGAAGGAAGGAAGGAAGGAAGGGAGGAAGGGAGGGAGGAAGGAAGGGAGGGAGGGAAGGAGGGAGGGAGGGAGGAAGGAAGGGAGGGAGGAAGGAAGGGAGGGAGGAAGGGAGGGAGGGAGGGAGGAAGGAAGGGAGGGAGGGAAGGAGGGAGGGAGGGAGGGAGGGAAGGAGGGAAGGAGGGAAGGGAGGGAGGGAGGGAGGAAGGGAGGGAGGAAGGGAGGAAGGGAGGAAGGGAGGAAGGGAGGGAGGGAGGGAGGGAGGGAGGGAGGGAGGGAGGAAGGAAGGAAGGGAGGGAGGAAGGAAGGAAGGAGGGAGGGAGGGTGGTAAATTAGAAAGGAGGAGTCGGAGGGAGGAAGAGAAGGAGGAATGTGAAAGAAAAGAAGGCAAGGAGGAGGGAGGGATGGAGAGAAGGAGAGGATATGGAAGTGCGAAGACAATAAGGAAACCCCCACTTACCTTGAATCTATGTCCTCTAGTTTCATTTATCTTAGATAAATGAAAAGTTTCCTGCAGTTTAACTTATCTATCGCCCATCATAATTTCATATACCTCAGTCAAGTCCCCTCGTAACCTTTCATGCTCCAGGGTAAACAGACCGAGCCTAATGGTCCATTCCAAGGAGCATCCTGGTGGGTCCCTTGTGCACCCTCTCTAGCGCTGTCGAGTCTTCTCAACATTTGAAGGCCAGTCGTTACTTCTGATGGAACAGGACCACATTGACAAGCACAGTCTTCAACACAGGAGGATTAAAATAGAAAGTAAGCCTCCAGAGTACCAATTAAGATCATGACCATATCATATAGAACCAGGAGCAGCCCAAACAACATTTTAATCATTCAGTAAGGTCTCGGCTGATCTGATTTTGGCTTCAGCTCTGCTTTCCTGTCCATTCCCCAAAGCCCTTAGTTTCCAACTCATCCAAAAGATCTACCCGAACTATGAAATCGCCTTCGCAAATCAATTCAGAATTCACTTTTAGAATTCAATTCCACATCCCATATAGTTGGTACCTGAGTATTACCTAGTTTTGTATTTCCTTTACCAGGTGAACTATCGTTCCGACATTCACCCTTAGAATCTAGTATATTTTAGTCCTCAACCCGCTCTTCACCAGAGTATGAGCCTAATCTACGCATTTGTTCGTCAGAGGACAACACCTTCATCTCAGCAGCAACCTAATGGGCACTTTTATTGCCTCCTGCCTCCATTGCAAGGATAATTCTCCTTAAATAAGACCAAATGTGCCCATGGTATTAAGGATGTAGTCTCCCTAAACTCGTGTAAGATCTCCACACTTTAATACCCCTTTCATCTGCCTGCTGAATTGCTTGCGTTCTACTCCACTGCTAATTTGCACAGGCGCACATGGGCTTCTTTGACCACAAACATTTGGTAGTCCGGTAACGATTAAATAATACTGTGCTTCATACTTAGTGGTTTGCTGAAGGGAAGTGTGGATAATCTGGACCTACTTTAAACAATTGGCCACGTTGACCTTGGTGAAGTTGGAGGTGAGGGGGCGGGCGTCTTGTAAAATCTTCCAAGCATTGCTCATCTTTCGCTTGACAATGACCCTTAATGCAGCGCAGGATTGAGACTCTGTTCTCTGCTGATCGCGAATTGAAGATTATCAATTACTAGGATGAGTAGAACAGATCAAATAAAAATAAATGCACCTGGGTCCAGCTTTCGAAAAAAAAAATGCAAGCATTCGTGACTTGTGAAAAAAAGCTTGATGGCCTTTGCCTTTCAAAGAGGTTTCTCTACAAACAAGAGATTTCATACACAAATGAGTGTGGGCTGTTCAGAAACTAAAGGCAATAAATCATTCCCCAGGAACTCAAAATAGTGTAATTAGAAGCCTTGTGAGAATTTGAAAACCCGGGTTAGTTCAGAAAATGTTTTCTGCATCTTTCTTTCCCTCTATCTATCTCTCTTTCTCTCTCTTGGTACATTTCCTCAGCTCCATTCGTCAAACCTCCCACCACTCTTGTGAACAAAAATGAAATGGACTGCACCGTCTGTCATTGTCTGTCACAATGCACCAAAGCACTTCTAGTCACTGAAGAACTTTTAAAATGTAATTGCAGTTATAATATTGGGAAAATACGCCCTGTCTCTCTCTGAATCGCTCTGAGGGAGTATTATACAAGATACAACATGTGGTAAAACACCAAACTGCAATTGAAAATGAACAACCCTCAGACACTGGGAGATCGGAAATAAAAGCAAGAAAATGCTGTAAGCATCGGCAATGTAAGCTTGAGAAACAACTCCGCATTTTCCATCTGGGCATGTTGTAGACGGTAGGACTCAGTACTAAATCCTATAATGTCAGCTACTTTGCTTTCTCAGTTTGTACCAGAGCTGTGCAGTTCTACTGCAAGGTTATCCATCTGTAATACTAACTCAGATTTGCTCTTGTCACAAACACTGCCTGATTCTACATTCTCCTTTTGGTTTCTTCTTTCCGCCCGATCACTGACTTTCATTTTGCAGATTTAACATGTCCCTTTGCTTGTTTCCTTCCCCTCTCCCTTTCCTCAGTAATATAGTAACCAGATGGCTCCATAAACATTGGGGCCACCTCATCTCACCCTATCAGAGATATTTCCTTTGTCATATCCACCCCCATCTCACCATCACTGCGACTTCTCTCTTTCCCTTTTCTGATAAAACGTTAATTCTTTTTCTCTTTCCCACAGATGCTGCCCGACATGCTGGGCTTTTCCAAAGTACAAAACATCTTGCTTTACTTTGGATGCATTCATGATATTGCATACATATGTTGTGGTAAATTTCCATAATTTTTGGACAACATTTGAAGGGCACAGATGTGGTAGGTAATGGGAAACTTCTTCTCAGAACTGAGATATCTAAGCAGGGACGGCATAGGATTACAGTATGATGTAGAAGGCTTAGAGGGGATCTCAGAAGACTTTTTTTCACCCAATGGGTGGATGGAATCTGGACACATTGCCTGAAGGAATATTCAAACAACATTCAAGAAATAGAGATTAAGAGGAACATGGATCAAATGCAGGCAAATAGGACTAGCTAAGATGGTCATATTGAACAGCATGTGTGAGTTGGACCGAATGGCCTGTTTCTGTGCTGCATTACTCTACGACCAATTATCCAGATGAGAACTTGAATCACCACAATGTAGAAAGCTACAGGCCAAGTGGTGGTAAAGTGTAGATGGGTACGTAATGGTTAGCATGGGCATTGTGGGGCGAAGGGCATATTTCTGTGCCATATGACAATGACTATCATCGCTTGAGTTCCAAGCCCACACTTCCTACATTTAGGGAGCGACTTCAAATCACTGTCCTGCATGAAGAAGAATTGCAAAACACTCTGTCCACTGTGTTTAGTGTTTATAACTTCATAAATCCCAGAGTTTGAGTCACGAAAGACGAGTTATTGTCAGGCTGGTTCCGTTGACAGCCCTGACCAATGATGTGTTTGACGTGGTAACGGATATTTGAAAGGTATTTGGCTTTGCATTGCACATAATTCACGGAACAAGTTATATGAGGCATGTTAATGGCTCAGTCAAGGTATAAAAATGGGGTTCATTGTGCTACATTAAATAATGAGGGGTATTGAGAGTGAAGGAAACATTCCCCTTTATCAGAGGTGGCAAGGTGGCACTGTGGTAGAGTTGCGGCTTTACAGCGCCAGAGATCCAGGTTCGATCCTGACTACAGGTGCTGTCTGTACAGAGTTTGGACATTCTCCCCTTGACCTGTAACTCCAGGAGGTCCAGTGTCTTCCCACACTTCCGAGACGTACCGTAGGTTAATTGGCTTGGTAAAATTATAAATTGTCCTTAGTGTGTATAGGATAGTGTTAGTGTACAGGGATTGCTGGTCAGGGCGGACTCGGTGGGTCGAAGGGCATGTTTCCACGCTGTATCTCTAAATTAAACTAAAAAGGAAAGGACGTAGATTTAGGGTAAAGAGGAAGAGATTATGGGATCTGAGGGAAACCACTCAAAGAGTGGAATACAATGGCCAAGAGAGTGGCTGGAGCAGAATCAATGTCATAACTTACGAAGTGTCCAAAGATACTAGAGGAACAAGACTGACCACTCGACCCTAAAAACAGTAGTACGTCATGGCGCCATTTTAGTAGGCAGAAACCTGCAGAAACATTTTAAAAGAAAAATAACAAAAATCTGTGAATTGATAGAAGAGATATATTCTGCATTTTAATGGTATCATCACACATACTCGTCCCCCAAAACACTGATTACACTGCGAGAGACATAGCGAATGGCGGTTTTGCCTACTAAAATGGCTCCTTTGCGTGCTACACTTCAGTGTACGCGATTTTAACGGAGTGGTCCATCTTGTTCCTCTATTATCTTTGGTCCAGATGCATTGCCCAAGGCATAGAAGGCAATGGTCCAAGTGGTGGGAGATGGGATTTATATGGATGGGTGCCCTGTAGTCTGTATGGGCATGGTGGGCTGAATGGCCTGTTCTACATTATATAACCCTATGAGTCCATGACTCCATCTAAAATGTGGGGACATGAGGATCACGTGGAAGGGGCCATGACACCAAGTGTCTCCTTTCCTTTGTCAGATTGTCCTGCTGCCTTCAGAGGGCTTTGTGCCCGAAATCCCACGTCACTCTGATGCTGCCCTCTCTTTTAATTCGCACCACTGAGCTCATAAATGACAGTAATGATTTCACGTAATTTCAGTCAAAAATACTTCCTTTTTAATATTTAAACAACAATAGGGAAGGAATTTAATTAAAACCTGCTGGGGTATGATTATGACAACGGATATCTCTGCGTATAATTGTGAAATAAAGCTATCACTAATTTATATACTCGATATAAAATCTGTCCACTATTGGGCATGTTTAATTAAAAAAACAGAACGCTGAGATTCACTGATATACTTTAAAACCTTGCTCCTAAATGAAGCCCGGTGCCTGTTGCCTGGCAACATCTTTGCAGAAGCACAGTATGAATCAATGTCATGGGTCATGGGTGACATTAACAAAAGCCAGGGCAGCAGAGAACATACAGACAATACCAGACAGGCTATGTGTGAGAGAAAACAAACCTACATTTATGTAGCACCTTACACTGCCTTGGGTCATCAGCCTTGCCCCACAGCCAGCAAAGAAATTTGCTGTGGTGATGCAATAAATGCAATAAAAATTTGTAAGTACGATGTGATAATTATCTGAGTCATAGAGTTATACAGCCCAGAAATGTGCCCTTCGGCCCAACTTATCCATGCTGACCAAGGTGCCTTTCTGAGATCGTCCCATTTGCCATCTACGTTTCTTTGGAGCATAGAAGGTTGAGCGGGGACTTGATAGAGGTTTTTTAAATTTTGAGAGGGACGGACAGAGTTGACGTGGGTAGGCTTTTCCCTTTGAGAGTGGGGAAGATTCCAACAAGGGGACATAACTTCAGAATGAAGGGACAAAAGTTTAGGGGTAACATGAGGGGTAACTTCTTTTCTCAGAGGGTGGTGGCTGTGTGGAATGAGCTTCCGGTGGAAGTGGTGGAGGCAGGCTCGATTTTATTATTTAAGAGTAAATTGGATAGGTATATGGATGGGAGGGGATTGGAGGGTTATGGTCTGAGAGCAGGTAGATGAGACTAGGGCAGAGAAAGTGGTCGGCGTGGACTGGTAGGGCCGAACGGGCCTGTTTCTGTGCTGTAATTGTTATATGGTTATATGGTTATTTGGCCCATTTCCTTCTAACCTTTTCTCATCCATGTACCTGTCTAAATACCTTTCAAATGTTGTTATTGCACCTCCCTCTACCACTTCCTCTGACAGCTTGTTACATATGGCCACCAAACCTCTGTGTGAAAAAGTTACCTCTCAGGCCCCCTTTAAATCTCTCCCCTCACCTTAAATCTATACTCTCTAGTTTTAGACTCCCCTGGCTTGGGAAAAAAGACTGTCACCACCCACCTTATCTATGCCCCTAATGGTTTTATAAATTGAAGTCGCTCCTCGATGCTCTGTGGAAAGTTGTCCAGCTTAATAACATCCCTGATATAGTATGGCCATCAGAACTGCACACAATATCTGTACACAATATTTGAAGTGCGATCTCACCAATGTTCTTATAAAGCTATAACATGACATCTCAACTGTTGTACTTAATGGCCTATCCGATGAAGGAAAATGTGTTAAAAGCTTTCTTTATCGCTTTGTCTATCTATGTCACTATGTTCAGGGAACTATGTACAGTACTTGTCCCTCTGTTCTGCAACACTCTCAAGGGCCATGCCATCTACTGTGTAAGTCCTGGCCTGGTTTAACTTACAAATCTATTTTTATGTTGTTCATATTAGGGACTAATGTTGACTGGGACAACACCGTGAATTCCTTTGAATGTGCAATGGCTTGCCTGACATTCAATGTCAAGCCCCAGTAACATTTAATAATTGGTGCTATCTTTCTCAGTTAGGGTTGAGAGTGACTTAGAAATGAAGCTGGTGGTGTTTCCGTAAAACCTGGTCCCTGTATATTTACCAAACGAATGAACGAATGAATGAATGAATGAATGTATGAATGAATGAATGAATGAATGAATGAATGAATGAATGAATGAATGGATGAATGAATAAGTTTATTGGCTAAGTATGTACACATACAAGGAATGTGCCTTGGTGCTCCGCTCGCAAGTAACAAAATGAATATACAGTAAACAGTGTATACAGTGGGGCGGCACGGTAGCGCAGCGGTAGAGTTGCTGCTTTACAGCGAATGCAGCACCGGAGACTCAGGTTCGATCCTGACTACGGGTGCTGCACTGTAAGGAGTTTGTACGTTCTCCCCGTGACCTGCGTGGGTTTTCTCCGAGATCTTCGGTTTCCTCCCACACTCCAAAGACGTACAGGTATGTAGGTTAATTGGCTGGGTAAATGTAAAAAATTGTCCCTAGTGGGTGTAGGATAGTGTTAATGTACGGGGATCACTGGGCAGCACGGACTTGGAGGGCCGAAAAGGCCTGTTTCCGGCTGTATATATATGATATGATATGATATGATAAACAATTAAGAATAAGCATAAAACATTAAAACATTAACAATACAACATTACGGTTTAAACATGTGAATGAAATAAACCAGAGCAAAAACAGACTGCAGACTACAACATTAGTGGGAAGCCAGAGGATTGGGAATCTTTTGAAGAACAACAAAAGGTAACTAAAAAAGCAATACAGGGAGAAAAGATAAAATACAAAGGTAAGCTAGCCAAAAATATAAAAGCGAATAGCAAGTGTTTCTTCAGTTATGTAAAGAGTAAGAAAGAGGCAAGGGTGGAAGTTGGGCTGCTGGAGAATGATGCAGGGAAGTGATCATGGAGAATAAAGAAACGGCAGAGGAGTTGAATAACGTTTTTATTCAGATATGGGAGCAGGTAGTAAATCAAAGCCAAAACCTCTGAATGACGTGTGCTAAGTAGAGATAATTAGCCAAGTGAATGTAAATCATAGAACGATCAAATTGCTTGGGCACAGAGGGAAACCTTTCGGCTCTTTGATTTCATGTCAGCCCCTTGAGGTAGCAATCCCATCTGGCCCATTCCTCTGCTCTTTCCCTCCCGGCTCTGTAAGATTATCCTCACTCAAGTGCTGATCCCGTTCCAACGTCTAAATCCTGATTGATTCTCATTTCCCGACCTCCACAGGCACCTCTTCATGGCTCAACGTGTAATTAACCTTTTCAAGAGTCAAGAGTGTTTAATTGTCATATGCACCAGGACCAGAACGATAAAGTGGATTACAGGAAGGAGAATGAGAAGCTCGTAACTCAGTGCCAAGACTTCATCCTCTCCCTCAATATCAGCAAAACAAAAGAGAGAGTCGTGGACCTCAGGAAGTGAAGCAGTACTCACCCCAGTAGACATTCATGCCACTGAAGTGGAGAAGGTCGAAAGTTCCTCGGGATAAATATCACCAGCGAGTTGACCTAGACCAGCCACGTCAAAGCTATGGCCAAGAAAGCACACTTCCTTAGGAGGCTTTTATTCACAAAATGCTGGAGTAACTAAGCAGGTCAGGCAGCATCTCGGGAGTGAAGGATTGGGTGACGTTTCGGGTTGAGACCCTTCTTCAGACTGATGTCAGGGGGGGCAGGAAAAAGGAAGGATTATAGGTGGAGACAGGAAGATAGAGGGAGATCTGGGAAGGAGGAAGGGACGGGAGGAACAGAGGAACACTCCTACTCCTTAGGAGGCTTAGGAGGTTCGGCATTTCCACTACAACTCACCAATTTCTACAGTTGTGGCGTAGAAAGCATTTTATCCGGATGCATCACAGCCTGGTTCAGGAACTGCTCCGTCAAAGACCACAAGGAATTGCAGAGAGTAGTGGACGTAGCCCAGACCATCACATAAACCAACCTCCCTTCCATTAATTCTATCTACACTTCACGCTGCCTCAGCAAGGCTGCCAGCGTATTCAAGGACCAGTCTCGCCCCATTTACTCCCCTCTCCCATCAGGTAGGAGATACAGAAGTTTGAAAACACATACCTTCCCAGTTTCTTCCCAGCTGTTTATCAGTCAACTGAACATCACCTCTCATCACCTAGAGTGTGGCCCTGACCTCACATCTACCTCATTGACTTTTTAAATTCTTTTAATCGGACTTCAGCAGTCGTCAATGCTTTTTTCCATTAAATGTTGTAGCCTTTATCATTTATCTTTGCATTGTGAACGGCTTGATTTTATTCATGAGTCGTCTTTCATTTGACTGGGTGTCAAGCAAAGAAAAGCTTCTCGCTATGTCTCGGCACACATGGCAATAATAAACTAAATTGAACAAAACACTGCTGCAGCTTTTTAGGCATTTCCTCAATCATTAAGGCCAGAAGTTTAAAACTGTATCCGCTGACTTTGAGCCAACAGGTCTCCTCTAATTAGCCTATCCAAATGGTGCAGCATTTGAACTCACACGCACACTAATGCCTATTAATTAATGTGCAAACATGGCTATCGGCAAAGATGTGGGTTAAAACTGAGGCGATTTCACTGGGTCAAATGTTTTTTTTGGTGCAGCAAGTGTTGGGAAACATTCTGCTGAGCACTAATTGAGCTTGTGAGCCGCTGTGGACACGGGCAGATCATAATTTTATATGTTTCTATAAGATTCCCTCTCATCTTTCTAAATTCCAGTCAACCCATTCTTTCATCATATGTCAGTCCTGCCATCCTGGGAATGAACCTGGTGAACCTACGCTGCACTCCCTCAATAGCAATAATGTCCTTCCTCAAATTAGGAGATCAAAATTGCACACAATACTCCAGGTGCGGTCTCACCAGGGTCCTGTACAACTGCAGTAGGACCTCCTTGCTCCTAAACTCAAATCCTCTCGCAATGAAGGCCAACATGCCATTAGCTTTCTTCACTGCCTGTTGTACCTGCATGCTTACTTTCAGTGACTGATGTACAAGCACACCAGGTCTTGTTGCACCTCCCCTTTTCCTAATCTGACACCATTCAGATAATAATATGCCTTCCTCTTCTTGCCACCAAAGTGGATAACCTCACATTTATCCACATCATACTGCATCTGCCACTGACCCAACCTATCCAAGTCACCCTGCAGCCTCATGGCATCCTCCTCGCAGCTCACACTGCCACCCAGCTTTGTGTCATTCACAAACTTGGAGATGGCACATTTAATTCCCTCGTCTAAATCGTTAATATATATTGTAAATAACTGAGGTCCCAGCACCGAGCCTTGCGGCACCCCACTAGTCACTGCCGGCCATTCTGAAATGGACCCGTTAATTCCCACTCTTTGCTTCCTGTTTGCCAACCAGTTCTCTATCCCGATGTCAATACCCTACCCCAATACCATGTGCTCCAATGTTGTTCACTAATCTCTTGTGTGGGACTTTGTCAAAGGCTTTTTGAAAGTCCAGATACGCTATAACACTGTAACACTATATTCTGCATTCTGGTATTTTGCTCTGTTGATCTTGTGTGATCGCTTGATTGCAGCTGGACATAAAGGCCCATTGTCTTGGCAGGAATTCAGGGTCAGCCCTGCCTTCAACTCTACCGCTGCTCACTGATCTGTATTGTACAATTTGGCTGAACAGCATTCAAATAAGGGTGTTCACTGTGTCTTGGTACACCTGCCAGAACAATGGGCCTTTATGTCCAGCTGCACTTAAAGCAACTTGTACTTGAAAATAGCACCAAACCCTGGCACTTCTTGTATACGCACTCAATGGACTATTTCTATACACTGTACTTAATCGGGGTTTGTGCTTTTGTAAAGTAATATTTTACTGAATTGTATGAATAAAAAAGAATTCCATTGTACCTATGCACCTGTGATAATAAAGAACCATTGAAATAATAAAGAACCGTCGTTTTGAGTATCGGCAAATTTTTGTCCACAACCAAAAGCTCTGAATAAACCAATAACAATACCAATATCAGTATCAGAACCAGTACATTAGTTACACATACAGTAAGTGTGTTTATACACATGCATACCCTAATCCCTAGTCCAGTGATAGAGTCGGTATATTATTTGTATATATCATGAGCATATGGACCTTAGACTGTGGGCCGTATCTTGAACAATGTAAATCCAGTAACAGAGCTCTGATAATGCCTAATACACTGAACATTAGCTGCCACTTTGATTTTACTATTGCTGAAGTGCATGTTACACCCACAGCTACTCGCTGGGCAAGACTCTCTTTTGTGCTTCCCTTCTGTCAGTGTTTCCACAATACACCATTTTCTCTTGTAATCATTATCGACTAGGGATATACATTCTTTCTCTTTGTGGTTGAATCATTCCACAGCAGGTGTATAATCTCCACAACATTTGGAATGGGTTCCTGACAATCTCACCTTACTTCATTGCTATGTTTACTTTATGCACTCAGAAACATTAAATCCGGTGCTGTTAACGATTTAGATTGAGTTTGTTCATCTAGTCAAGAGTCAAGAGTATTTTATTGTCATATATACAGAAATGGAATAATGACATTCTTAGTTGAAACTACAAACTTCTCCCACAGCACTTACAGTGCATTCAGAAAGTATTCAGACCCCTTCACTTTTTCCACATTTTGTTACGTTACAGCCTTATTTTAAAATGGATTCAATTCTTTTTTTTTAATCATCAATCTACACACAATACCCCATAATAAAACAGTTCTTCAGGGTCCCCACCTGATACATCATCAATCTACTTTCTCCAGAGATGCTGCTTGACCCACTGAGTTACTCCAGCATTTTGTGTCTATCTTTGGTATAAACCAGCAGTTCCTTTTTATTATATTTCAATTCTATTACGAACAGTCCTCGCCATCAGTGATATGTATTTGCCCCCTGTGAGTTACCTGTCTATAGCAAAGTAACATGCCGAGTATGCTGTGTAATATTCTTGTGGTGCAAAGATCTAACATGTGTTTGATTTATTCTAGGTTTCCCCTTGGGATGTTCACACATGATCAAATACTTCGAATAGTACTGTCAAAAAAATCCAATATAATTGCAGGTGTTGAGAAATCTAAAACAAAACCAGAAAATACTGTAAGCATTTCAGTTCAGATAAAATGCTAACTCTGTTTCTCCACTGCCTGACCTTCTGAATTCCCATATTTTTGGTTTTAATTTCAGAATGCCAGCATTGGAAGATTTTTCGATGTCTATTTATTATTGAATTCATTGCTACTTTTATTCAGGGAATGCCAACCTTGAGCAAAAAATAAATAAACTGCTGATGGACCTGAGCAGATCAAACAGCATCTGTGGAGGTATAGGTATGGTTACCGTTTCACGTTGAGATCATGCAGAGGGAAAATAGCCGTTACAATGCAGTGAGAGGGAGGGAAGAGATAGAGATAGGTGAGGGGTGTCCCCTTCCCATTGACAAGACCAAGTGCAGATTAGGTAATCATTTTGCAGAACACTTGCGTTCCGTCCACAATGACCATCTTGATCTTCTGGTTGCATGTCAATTCAACTCTCCTTCCCATTTCAACACTGCCCTCTCCCCTTTTCCGACTGGATTCCATCTGTCCATCATCTCAACCTCCGTCTAATTCCGCCTGGCATCTTACAGCTTCCATCCCACCCCTCCCTCTCGTTTCAATATGTTGGATATCGTCCCTCTTCACTTACAATCCTGATGCAGGGTCTCGACCCAAACCATTTGAATCAATAAGTTGCTACATCAGTTTGTTACTGCTCATTATTCTAGTATCTGTGGTCTCTCATAACCCCACGCCAACCTTGAAAACGTTTTCCTTCACTGTCTGCCGGGGTTTCTGTTGGTCTATTTTTGCTGGGTTCAAGCGCTAACTCACCTCGTGTGGTTTTCTATTCAAGAATGTCATGAACATAAATTCTACGAGAGAGTGGACGAGAGAGTGAAAAAAAAGTGTGCAACAATCTATAGTTGCTGATCCTCATTTTCAATTGAGAATGCAACAAGGGGTTGCTATTCATGTCTCTGGGATGTTAACAAGGCCGTAAGCACCAAAGTGATTTGTAAATTGATTTCTTGCATCTATATCTGGCCGAGACAAGCGTGGTGCACAACAGACCCTTATCTGAAGAGTTTTATTCATTCTTGGGTTGTGTGAGTTCCTGGCAATGCCAGCATTTATTGCCATTGCCACAGCTATTTAATTTACAGTGGCAGTGCTGATTTGTCTTCTTGATTACTGATTACTGCTAGTGCTACAAGCGTGGCTTTAAACTAAGTAGTGGGGGGGGAGGGGTTGACAAATTGGGAATATGGAGATGGAGTTAAAGAGGAAGCGAATACAGGAGAAACTGTAAAGGATTCTCGTATGAATGGGAAGGGAAGTTCTAGAAGGGATATGAGAGTAAGGTCAGGACCAATTGTGACCGGTGTGAGAGGGGAGGTAAATACCGAAGTTAAAGTGTTGTATTTAAATGCGCGAAGTATAAGAAATAAAGTGGATGAGCTTGAGGCTCAGTTAGACATTGGCAAGTATGATGTTGTGGGAATCACTGAGACATGGCTACAAGAGGACCAGGGCTGGGAGTTGAATATTCAGGGGTACACAACGTACAGAAAAAACAGGCAGGTGGGGAGAGGGGGCGGGGTAGCTCTGTTGGTAAGGAATGATATTCACTCCCTTGCAAGGAGTAACATAGAATCAGGAGATGTAGAATCAGTATGGATAGAGATGAGGAATTGTAAGGGTAAAAAGATCCTAATGGGAGTCATCTACAGGCCCCCAAACAGTAGCCTCGACATAGAGTGCAAGTTGAATCAGGAGCTAAAATTGGTATGTCACAAATATGTCACAAATGTAATGCTACGGTGGTCATGGGAGATTTCAACATGCAGGTAGACTGGGAAAATCAGGTTGGTAATGGACCCCAGGAAAGAGAGTTTGTGGAGTGCCTCCAAGATGGATTCTGGAGCCTACCAGGGAGAAGGCAATTCTGGATTTAGTGTTATGTAATGAACCTGACCTGATAAGGGGACTAGAGGTAAATGAGCCATTAGGAGGCAGTGACCACAATATGATAAGTTTTACTCTACAAATGGAGAGGGAGAAGGGAACGTCGTAGGTGTCAGTAGTACAGTATAGCAAAGGGGATTACAGAGGCATGAGGCAGGAGTTGGCCAAAATTGACTGGAAGGAAGACTGTGGAACAGCAATGGCAGGTATTCCAGGTATTCCTGGGAATAATGCAGAAGTTGCAGGATCAATTTATCCCAAAGATGAGGAAAGATTCTAAGGGGAGTAAGAGGCACCCGTGGCTGACAAGGGCAGTCAAGGACAGCATAAAAATAAAAGGGAAGAAGTATAACATAGCAAAGAAGAGTGGGAAGCCAGAGGATTGGGACTCGTTTAAAGAGCAACAGAAGATAACTAAAAAGGCAATACGGGGAGAAAAGGTGAGGTACGAGGGTAAACTAGCCAATAATATAAAGGAGGATAGTAAAAGCTTTTTTAGGTATGTGAAGAGGAAAAAAATAGTCAAGGCAAATGTGGGTCCCTTGAAGACAGAAGCAGGGGAATTTATTATGGGGAACAAGGAAATGGCAGAAGAGTTGAACCGGTACTTTGGATCTGTCTTCACTGAGGAAAAAACAAACAATCTCCCAGATGTTCTAGTGGCCAGAGATCCTAGGGTGACAGAGGAACTGGAGGAAATCCACATTAGGCAGGAAAAAGTTTTGGGTAGACTGATGGGACTCAAGGCTGATAAATCCCCAGGGCCTGATGGTCTGCATCCCAGGGTGCTTAAGGAGGTGGCTCTAGAAATTGTGGACGCATTAGTAATTATTTTCCAATGTTCTATAGATTCCGGGTCAGTTCCTGTGGATTCGAGGGTAGCTAATGTTATCCCACTTTTCAAGAAAGGAGGGAGAGAGAAAACGGGAAATTATAGACCAGTTAGTCTGACATCAGTGGTGGGGAAGATGCTGGAGTCAATTATAAATGACGAAATTGCGGAGCATTTGGATCGCAGTAACAGGATCGTTCCGAGTCAGCATGGATTTACGAAGGGGAAATCGTGCTTGACTAATCTACTGGAATTTTTTGAGGATGTAACTAGGAAAATTGACAGGGGAGAGCCGGTGGATGTGGTGTACCTCGACTTTCAGAAAGCCTTCGACAAGGTCCCACATAGGAGATTGGTGGGTAAAATTAGAGCACATGGTACTGGAGGTAGGGTACTGACATGGATAGAAAGTTGGTTGACAGACAGAAAGCAAAGAGTGGGGATAAATGGGTCCCTTTCAGAATGGCAGGCAGTGACTAGTGGGGTACCGCAAGGCTCGGTGTTGGGACCGCAGCTATTTACAATATACATCAATGACTTGGATGAAGGGATTAAAAGTACCATTAGCAAATTTGCCGATGATACAAAGCTAGGTGGCAGTGTGAACTGTGAGGAAGATGCTATGAGGTTGCAGGGTGACTTGGACAGGTTGTGTGAGTGGGCGGATGCATGGCAGATGCAGTTTAATGTGGATAAGTGTGAGGTTATCCACTTTGGTGGTAAGAATAGGAAGGCAGATTATTATTTGAATGGTGTCAAGTTAGGAAAAGGGGACGTACAACGTGATCTGGGTGTCTTAGTGCATCAGTCACTGAAAGGAAGCATGCAGGTACAGCAGGCAGTGAAGAAAGCCAATGGAATGTTGGCATTCATAACAAGAGGAGTTGAGTATAGGAGCAAAGAGGTCCTTCTGCAGTTGTACAGGGCCCTAGTGAGACCGCACCTGGAGTACTGTGTGCAGTTTTGGTCTCCAAATTTGAGGAAGGATATTCTTGCTATTGAGGGCGTGCAGCATAGGTTTACTAGGTTAATTCCCGGAATGGCGGGACTGTCATATGTTGAAAGACTGGAGCGACTAGGTTTGTATACACTGGAATTTAGAAGGATGAGAGGGGATCTTATCGAAACGTATAAGATTATTAAGGGGTTGGACATGTTAGAGGCAGGAAACATGTTTCCAATGTTGGGGGAGTCCAGAACCAGGGGCCACAGTTTAAGAATAAGGGGTAGGCCATTTAGAACAGAGATGAGGAAAAACTTTTTTAGTCAGAGAGTTGTGAATCTGTGGAATTCTCTGCCTCAGAGGGCAGTGGAGGCCAATTCTCTGAATACATTCAAAAGAGAGCTAGATAGAGCTCTTAAGGATAGCGGAGTCAGGGGGTATGGGGAGAAAGCAGGAATGGGGTACTGATTGAGAATGATCAGCCATGATCACATTGAATGGCGGTGCTGGCTCGAAGGGCCGAATGGCCTACTCCTGCACCTATAGTCTATTGTCTATTGAATGTCCATTTCTGCCAAGGACAAGTCATATCTCTCCAGATCTGGAGTTATACGTTGGCCACAGCTGGCAAGGCATCCCTAAAGCACGCTATTAATCCACACGGATTTGTCAGAAGGTTGTGTGTTCGGAGTCCCATCCAGGGACCTGAACTTATGATTCAATATCCTTTCCTCGGTGAACATCAGTCACAACAGATTAATGTTTCTATCCAACCACTGTTTGATGGAGTTTGCTCTGTGTGGAATGGTGACGCAGATGCCAAGGTAACAACACTAGCAACACAAAGTACTGTAGTTCATTCTACTGGAGTTCATTCCAAACGAAGTGTAATGAATGTCCCACATTTGTCCTTTGATTCTTATCATTGTGCACTTGTGTAAAATTGTGTTTGAAGTGCTATATCAGTCGGGACATCTTTTCAATGAGATATCGAATCTTTGCCTGTTTTTTTTTCACAGAAGTGGATGTAAAAGTTCTTCCAGCACTCTCTATAGAAAAGCTGAACAATTATCCATGTTGTACTTACTTTACTTTATACTTTTTGTCACATTTGACAAGTCACAGTGAAATTATTTGCTTGCACACCCAAGGTGTGCAAATAGTCGCCACATGAATAGACAATAGACAATAGACAATAGGTGCAGGAGTAGGCCATTCAGCCCTTCGAGCCAGCACCGCCATTCAATGCGATCATGGCTGATCACTCTCAATCAGTACCCCGTTCCTGCCTTCTCCCCATACCCCCTCACTCCGCTATCCTTAAGAGCTCTATCCAGCTCTCTCTTGAAAGCATCCAACGAACTGGCCTCCACTGCCTTCTGAGGCAGAGAATTCCACACCTTCACCACCCTCTGACTGAAAAAGTTCTTCCTCATCTCCGTTCTAAATGGCCTACCCCTTATTCTTAAACTGTGGCCCCTTGTTCTGGACTCCCCCAACATTGGGAACATGTTATCTGCCTCTAATGTGTCCAGTCCCCTAATTATCTTATATGTTTCAATAAGATCCCCCCTCATCCTTCTAAATTCCAGTGTATACAAGCCCAATCGCTCCAGCCTTTCAACATACGACAGTCCCGCCATTCCCGGCATGAAGGGCACTTATAAAGTTACAGAGTAAGCTAGTATTAATCTAGCAACCAATGTTAATTGAAAAACAGATTGTCAGTCATTGTTCCACAAATTGAACATAAACACAGGAGTAAGGAGCAGAAGTAGGCTATTCAAACCCTCAAAATTGCCCTGCCCTGCAATCTATTCTACAAAGAACTCCAATAGATTAGTCAAACATGATTTTTTTTGTCAAAGGCCAGTCGAATTCTTGAGTTTAACCTTCCATTTCAATACCATTTTCCTGTACTATTATCATATTCTTTGATTCCTCTAAAATAAAAAAATCTATCAATTTCTGTTTTTCAATTTTGGAGCTTCGAAAGGTCTCAGGGTAGAGATGTACAAATATTCACCACCATCTAAGAAAATATTTTTTTCTTCATCTGAGTCCTATGATTTATTCTGAGACTATAACCATTGGTCCAGGTCTCCTCAGCCACAGGAAAACACCCTTCCCATATCTAACCTGCCAAGGCACTCAGTCATTCAATACAGTCACCTTTTATTCTTCCAACTTTAGATAATAGACCATCTTGCCTAGTTAATTTCTGCTCATCATGGCCTCATCAATCAGTTTCATCAATCATCATCAAGATCTCAGCAATCAGTTTTGTTTAGTTTAGTTTGGAGATACATCGCAGAAACAGGCCCTTTGACCCACCGAGTCCATGCCGACCAGCGATCTCCATACACGAGCACTATTCCACACACCACGGACAATTTATAATTTTTACCAAAGCCAATTAACCTACAAACGCGTACGTCTTTAGAATGTGGGAGGAAACTAGAGCACCTGGAGAAAACCCACAAGGTCACGGGGAGATCGTACAAACTCCATACAGACAGTTCCCATAGCTAAGGATTGAGCCTGGTCTCTGGCAGTGTAAGGCAACAACTCGACTCTGTGCCACCGTGCCACTGTGCCAATCAGTCCGATTAATATAAACATGTAAATATGGTTTTTTTTTGGTAGGGAGACCAAGACTGTGTGCAATATTCCAGGTACAGTCTTACCAAGATCTTATATGATTGCATATAGGAAAACTTGGAGGAATTGCATTACAAATCAGGGAGAATGTCACAGCATTACTCAGACAGGCCTTACTGGAGGCTTCAAACGCTGACGCAATACGTGTAGAGCTCAAAAAATAATAATGGAGCAATCATTCTAATAGGAATGTACCATATGTCTCCAAAGACGTATCAGCGGGAGATAGAGGAGCAGATATGTAGACAAATTACAGGAAGATATAAAACCAACATGATTCTCATTGTGGCTGACTTTAACTTCCTCAATATTGACTGGTGCCTGTCAATGCAAAATGCTTAAATGGGCTGAATTTGTATATCTAAGTGGTTTTCTTAGATCAGTGTATGGATAGTTTAACTTGAAGGAGTGCCATACTTAACCTTGTATTGAGAAACAAGACTGGCCTGGTGGCAGGTGATTCAGTGAAAGAGCAGTTCGGTAACAGTGATCACAGCTATGTAAGCATTAGGATAGTTAGGACTAAAGGTAAGTCTTGAGTCTGGGGGAAGGTACCACATTGGGGAAAGACAGATTACAACATTATTCGGCAGGAGCTAGGGAGAGTAAATTGGAAGCAGCTGTT
Organism: Rhinoraja longicauda; assembly: GCF_053455715.1. NCBI lineage: Eukaryota > Metazoa > Chordata > Chondrichthyes > Rajiformes > Arhynchobatidae > Rhinoraja > Rhinoraja longicauda. The sequence goes on along the minus strand of NC_135961.1, from coordinate 49,984,287 downwards.
GTTGTGTAAGTCCATATCATAAATGTGGGAGTTGCTTAAGGACCAGGAGAAAAGAGTTCAAGACCGGCTTGTTTCAGTCAGGAGGAACGATAAGGATGGCAAGGAGAGACAACCTCAGATGAGACAGTGGCTCGATCCTGACCTCAGGTGCTGTCTGAGAGGAGTTTGCACATTCTCCCTGTGACCGCATGGGTTTCCTCTAGATCTTCAGGTTTCCTCCCACATCCAAAGGGGTTGTAAATTGCCCCTAGCATGTCGAGAGTAGATGAGAGAGTGGGATAACACAGAACTAGCGTGAACGGGTGATGAATGGCCGGTATGGACTCAGTGGGTGGAAGAGCCTGTTTCCATTCTGGATCTCTACACTAAACAAAACAAATATATATATATATATATATGTGTCTGTGTATAAGGTAGACACACAATGCTGGAGTAACTTAGCGGGATAGGCAGCATCTCTGGAGAGAAGGAATGGGTGACATTTCAAGTCGAGACCCTTCTTCAGACTGGAGAGAAGGTCCTGGCTGATCCCATTGTAGACACCAGTTATAAATTTGAACTCTTCTGAAGACGTTTTTTGAAGACATCTAAAGAAGAGACTCGATCCGAAATGTCATCCATTCCTTCTCTCCAGAGATACTCCCTGTCCCGTTGAGTTACTCCAGCATTTTGTACCAACCTCCGATTTAAACCAGCATCTGGACTTCATTCCTATACATGTGTCTATACATTCTTCAACTTCTTCCCAATGTCTGATCCTCAAAGCCCTAGATTCCCTGATCTTTTAAAAGTTGTAACAACCTTATCATGACATTTTAATCACATAATATGGACCTTCGTGATATTCCGTTGATTCAGATGATATTTGTTCCGGGATTGATTATGAACTCGCATTTGGCATTTAGAACATTGCACAGCCATTGTCCCAACGAAGCGACATAACCTTTAAATATTGTGTCGTGGAGAAGCTACATCGAACGGAAAAAGCAGAAGATATAACTTATAACTCAATATTAAATCAAGATCTGTCAAACACAGCAGATCACGTAGTACCATAAAGCACAAATACCATGGAAAATCATTAGGCTGAAAGGTTTTGGAAGACAATGATACGATTCACTGAACTTGCTCACCCAGATTTCATTAAAAAATCAGCTTGATGTTAGATGGATAGGAGCAGGTAGTGAGTGAATGGCACTGGATGATGAGAATGCAGCCTGACACTCCCAGTACAGTTCTCAGGGGGATTTAGTGCGGAAAATTGAGATGATAAATCAGGGCCATTTGCCTTCATGGTGGGGGGGGGGGGGGGGGGACATAAGCGATATCCATGTAAAGCTTTGAGCTCTGGAATGTTCTATTTCCTTCATCAACACTCAGTCAATAGACAATAGAAAATAGGTGCAGGAGGGGGCCATTCGGCCCTTCGAGCCAGCACCGCCATTCAATGTGATCATGGCTGATCATTCTCAATCAGTACCCCGTTCCTGCCTTCTCCCCATACCCCCTGACTACGCTATCCTTAAGAGCTCTATCTAGCTCTCTCTTGAATGCATTCAGAGAATTGGCCTCCACTGCCCTCTGAGGCAGCCTCCGCCACTCAATCTATTGCCTCCATCAATTTATTGTAGGTGACATGAGAGACTGTAGATGCTGAAATCTGGAGCAGAAAACAAACTGCTGGAAGAACTCCAGGTCGGGAAGGATTTACAAAAACAGAGAGAGAGGATCTGAAGAAGGGTCTCGACCTGAAACGTCACCCTTTCCTTCTCTCCTGAGATGCTGCCTGACCCGCTGAGTTACTCCAGCATTTTGTGATACCTATAAATACAGATAAATGATTGACATTTCAGTCCTGATACAGGATCTCAAGTTGAAGCTTTTAAATGTTGTTATTGTACCTGTTGTCATCACTTGCCTTGACCTTAGTTTCGGGCTGACAGACAATAGGTAAGCAAGGTAACATTGGCGCCTAAATGTCAGGTGGCAAATCAGCTTGAACAAGACAGTCTCATCTCCCCGCCTCCTGGTTTCCTTCCAAGTCCTATGACACACAAGCTCGGGTGTGCACAACTATTCATGCACCATTGCAGAAAGTGCATCACACCACTGGAGCAACACTGCTGCAGAGAGGCTGCGTCGGAGCAAGTCACAGGACCACCGCAAATGATGTTCTTCGGGAACAGGAGATGAGCATTGCATGCGGCCTGCAGAACAAACTCAAGACAACAGATGAAGGAGAAATTCCTGCTGATTGATTCATGCTAAATGGGTGCCATGGTGTGGTCTGACCATCGATCTACCCACCCATTCTCTGTGGAATTGAAACCTGACTGGAGGCAGCAGAAGAGAACTGGAGGCAGCACAATCCAGTAAATGGAGCTGGCAATCAAAGACTGGTTTCTACCCATAGCTACATCCTCCAGGCCACTGTTTCACCTTGCATCTTTGATCAACATTGGAAAGTTAAAAAACATATAATAAGCAGATCAAGACGTGAGACGAAGAAGGCATTTGTTTCTTTCTCTTGCGCCTGGGAATTTAGATTTTCTCGTTTTGTTGAGTGATTGGGAGTAAATGTGACCCATCCCCCAGGCCAATAACCTCCCATGTACCATTCTAACCAACCCACTACTCCCAGCATCCACACCTGGAAGTAAACTCTTCAGTTGAAACCACTGGGAAAGATGAAGGCTTATTATGCCTGGCAAACTGGTATATAAAAAACAATCACTGCACTAGAAACTGTGCAAGAATCATGCAAACTGTGCCAATCTCTTCAATCATGCATCATACACCGATTGATATTGCTATGGATGTCAATTCTATGATAAGGATGAATTCTTGATCCCCCAATCTACCTTGTTGCATCCCTTGCACTTATTTTTTTCCTGCACTTTCTCTGTAGCTATATTCTTCACTCTATTTCTTTTCCCTTTTGCACTACCTAATGTATTCATGTATAATATGATTTCCTTGGATAGCATGCAACTCAAGGTTTTTCCACTATTATCGTTACACGAGACAAAATAAACCTATACCAAATATTACATTCATCAGATTTTGTGCGGCTCATAAAAGAGTCATAGATAGATTCATAAAGCATTCTTGTAGCGTTGAAACAGGTTGTAGGTAGATACAAAATGCTGGAGTAACTCAGTGGTTCAGGCAGCATCTCTGGAAAGAAGGAATGGGTGACGTTTCGGGTCGAGACTCTTCTTCAGACTGATGTCAGGGGATGGGGCGGGACAAAGATAGCTGTTAGAAGGGTGAAAATGAGAAGCTCATGTGACTTGGGCGAGGGAGGGAGAGAGAGAGAGGGAATGCCGGGGCTACCTGAAGTGAAAGAAATCAATATTCATACCACTGGGCTGTAAACTGCCCAAGCGAAATATGAGATGCTGTTCCTCCAATTTGCGTTTAGCCTCACTCTGACAATAAAGGAGACCGAGGGCAGAAAGGTCTGTGCAGGAATGGGAGATCAGGTAGGTTTAGGCAGGCTGAGCGAAGGTGTTCAGTGAAACGATCACCCAGTCTACGTTTGGTCTCGCCGATGTATAAGAGTCCACATCATGAACAATGAATACAGTAGATGAGGTTGGAGGAGGTGCAAGTGAACCTCTGCCTAACCTGAAAGGGCTGTCGGGGGTCCCTGGACAGAGTCGAGGGAGGAAGTATAGGGACAGGTGTTGCATCTTCTGCGGTTGCAGGGGAAGATACCTGGGGAGGGGGTGGTTTGGGTAGGAAGGGATGAGTTAACCAAAGAGTTGCGGAGGGAAAGGTCTCTGCGGAAGACGGAAAGGGGAGTAAATGGGAAAATGTGGCTAGTGGTGGGATTATGTGTTGTATGTGACGGCTGATGGGGTGGAAGGTAAGGACTAGGGGGACTCTGTCTCTGTTGCAACTAGGGGGAGGGGGAGCAAGGGCGGAGCTGCGGGGTACCGAGAAGATACGAGTGAGGGCCTCATCTTTGATAGAAGAGGGAACATCTCGGATGTCCTAGTATGGAACAACTCATCCTGGGCGCAGTTGCGGTGTAGTTGGAGGAATTGGGAGTATGGGATAGAGTCTTTGCAGGAAGCAGGGTGGGAAGAAGTGTAGTCGAGATAGTTGTCTAACCAGTCTTGGTTACCATCTTTACCCTGCTCTCCCTCAACTGACTCATCTGCCAATTAACTCCTTCCTCACAGGATTTACCTATTAATTGCCAGCTCTTGCCCTGGTTCCTCACCTCACCTCCCTTCAATTCCATTAGTCTGAAGAAGGGGCCTGACCCGAAGCATTGTCTCTCTGTTTCACTTCACAGATGCTGCCTGACCTCCTTCTTTAAAGGAAAGGACGTTCTGGAATTCTGTGGAATTCTTTGCCACAGAAGGCTGTGGGGGCCGTCAATGGATATTTTCTAAGGCAGAGATAGATAGATTCTTAATTAGTACGGGTGTCAAAGGCTATGGGGAGAAGGCAGGAGAATGGGGTTAGGAGGGAGAGATAGATCAGCCATGATTGAATGGCGGTGTAGACTTGATGGGCAGAATGGCCTAATTCTGCTCCTATCACTTCTGACCTTCTGACCTTGTGACTCACTGAGACCCTTCAGCAGTTTTTCTTTGTTCAAGATTCCAGCACATGCGGCCTCTTGTGTCTCCAACTATTGCCAGCCTTTGATAAATGAATTCAAAGCCAACCATTGTGTATCTTCCTGTGAAAAGATATTTATTTACATTTTCCTTTAAAGGAGACCAAAGCTTTCTGAAACCGCTATGCATAACAGTAAAACATTTCATCACTTGATTTCAAGTGGTTCAAAGCTTTCCTCCAAACTTTGTCTTTCTTGTTGTCAGTTGAAATTGATGGCTGCAGGATACCAATTACTCAAACTTAGGAAGCAGCTTTTCCCTCTTCAAATCTATCAAAAGAAATTGTGTTATTATAAACTATTACATTTTCTGTTCCCTTGTACTCCCATCTCATTGAAATTAGTCTGGCTCATTCACTGTATCGTCAGTTGTTTTAATAATGTTTCAGACTGCACACAAAACATGTTATTATTGTGCACTACTTAGTGGTGAATTTTTCATAAAGTCATAAATAACAAGAGTATAAATGCCTGAAATTCGCTCATGTAGCTCAACATTATGCACTTCATGTTTAATTCAGATATAAAATCGTCCAAAAAAATCCCATCTGAGACTTGAGACAATGTTTGAGCACATAATGTGATTTTTACAGCAAGATAGTCATGAAAGCATTCGGTGATGATGATAATTGCTTTGCGAGATGTGGTTGATTTTCCTGCTGCTGAGATCTCAGAATTTCAGAAATGCAACGAGGAAGCAATGCTGTGCTTAAACTTGACGGAAACCTGAAAGGAAGACAGCAGGGGGTATGCTTGAATACACCTTAAAGGATAGACCTTACATAACCAAAGACAAAGATGGATTTGACTGAAGTGCCCATGGATCAGATTTTGCAGCATTTTGGAGTGAGGTCTTCCACTTTTATCTCAGGCAGTTACCCCTGACCACTCTATCCTGGCATCCAATTCTACCAAACAAAGTTGGCATGGTAGATACATATTGCCCACTCCCAAGTTTACAACCATACTCCACATGACAGGTCATTCCCAAGGCCCCCCATAACATCACGCAGGTGTGGAGATAGAGACAGTGCAAGTTAATAACCTTTCATTGTTTGTGAACCTTCACCAATCTGAAATATTGAGTCTGTTTCTTTCTCCACTAGTGCTACCTGGTCTTGTGAGTATTTCCTATTTTATGTGTAGGAAGGAATTGCAGATGCTGGTTTAAACCGAAGATAGACACATAAATTCTGAAGAAGGGTCTCAACCCGAAACGTCACCCATTCCTTCTCTCCTGAGATGCTGCCTGACCCACTGAATTACTCCAGCATTTTGTGTCTACCTTCAATTTGAACCAGCATCTGCAGTTATTTTCCTACACAAAAAGTTGGAGTAACTCAGCGGGACAGACAGCATCTCTGGAGAGAAGGAATGGGTGACGTTTCGGGTCGAGACCCTATTTTATTGCAGATTTCCAGCTTCTGCAGCAATTTGCTTTTGGCTGTCCATTACTTCCAGAGTGCTTCCAGTTGGCAACTCCAGCTTTAAGGCCTTCCCCTCTAGGTAGGACATTGCCCAGGTAATTTTGTGATTCTGAAGGACCACTTCCAGAATGATATCTGGTTAATATGTGCAATAGTGCTAAAGCCCCCCAAATTACACCGCTCCTTCACATGGCTCTAAGCTGTGACCTGTTTGCCTCTGATACTCCACAGAGAAGGTCTGCCTAAGGTGCAATTTATTGTTTCCTGTTTATGTACTTTGCATAAACTTCAAACACCTGCAATTTTCAATTGTAATTCTGCAGGCAAAGAGCAGAGACATTTCAACCTGCTCGCAATTCATTTCAATTAAACTGCAGGTGGTATCATTTTGTGCTGTGAAAATAATGCTCATCTCTGAGGAAGTGGATATTTGCTTTACCAATCACCACTGGGGTGCAGCCCCATCAACAAGGGACATATTCTTCCAATCCAGGGCTTAATTAAGAAAACCCTTCTGTTGTTTTATAAGCATTTTATCCATACGTCATAATGTGCTGAAAATATACAATAGAAATGCTATTTGAATGGCTAGGAAGATACCGAATCTACAGTAAACTGGCATGCTAGTTGTTTCTTATCTATGTGACAAACAGTCGTGTGTATGTATAAAGTAACATCCATGAAGTAGAGTAACATCATCACGAAGCGGTATAGCATGGAAACAGACTCTTCAGGCCAACTTGTCTATGCTGACCAAGGTGGCACTTTGGGCTGGTCCCATTTGACTGCATTTGGTCCATTGCCCTCTAAACCCTTCCTCTCCATTTGCCTGCTTTCAAGGTTTTAATTGTATCCGCTTCCATCGCTTCCTCTGATATCTAATTCCAAATGCAGACTGCCCTCTGAGTGAGATCCCTCTTGAATCTCTCCCCTTTCACTTTAAGCCCCGAGGTTTATAATAATCCTCTACCCGAGGAAAAAGACTGTGGGTGTTTGCTTTATCCATGCTCCTCATGATTTCATACACTTTGATAAGGGGAAGTGCTGATCGATACTATTGATCGGTACTTTATCGTCACATGTGACATGGCAGAGTGAATTTCATTGTTTTGATTACCGTACACAAGGTATGCAGAGTCACCACAAACAGAGTTGACAAAGTTACGAAATATTCATTGTGCTTAGGAAGGAACTGCAGATGCTGGTTTAAACCAAAGATAGACTCAAAAAGCTGCATTAACTCAGCGGGACAGGCAGCATCTCTGGAGAGAAGGAACTGGTGACGTTTTGGTTTGAGACCCTTCTTTAGACTAATATCCACTACCATAGCTTCCTCTGGTATCTAATTCCAAATAGTCTGAAGAAGGGCCTCGGCCGAAACGTCACTCATCGTTCTCTCCAAAGTATTTATTATAGTCCCCAATGGTCCCTCTTTGATCTCAGCGCACCCCTCCCCTTCCCCCCCCCCCCCCCCCAACGCTGGGTCCTTCTTTGTTCTCGGGGGGGCCCTTTGCCAGGTCCCTCTTTGTTCTTACGTACTGCACTAGTCTTCACTGACCCTTGACAGCCTAGGAGGAGCCATGGTGGTGGCCAGTGCCATCTTCTTTGCTGTCGTATGCTGGGGCAGCAGGGCGAAGGCCGCGGACGCCAACAGGACTAACAAGCTCTTCAGAAATGCTGGCTCCATCCTGGGGCGGAGTTGGATTCATGGGAGATGCTCCTCAAACTGCGGAGCATCTTGGACAATACTGCTCACCCCTTTCATGACACACTGGTCAACCTGAGGAGCACCTTCAGCAACAGACTGGTTCCACCAAGATGCAGGACAGAAAGCCACACGAGATCCTTTTTTCCTGTGGCTATCAAACTGAACAACTCCTCCCCCTTTTGTCGTGAGGTAGACTGACTCTGATTCCCCTCCACATCGCATCCCAACATAGTCATATCGCTCATCGCTGTAGGAATTGCATTGAATACATTGGTGGCACCACCTTCCAGAAATGGGCAATAACTGGATCTTACCATATTCACCCTTGAAGAAGGAATCTTGAGAAATTATAAGAAAATTAGGTAAGTTTGTATAGGAAAGAACTGCAGATGCTGATTTAAATTGAAGATAGACACAAAATGCTGGAGTAACTCAGCGGGACAGGCAGCATCTCTGGGTGACGTTTCGGGTCGAGACCCTTCTTCAGACTGATGTCAGGGTAGTGGTCGGTACAGAGAGTGGTCGGTACAGAGAGTGGTCAGTATAGTCGGAGAGAGGAAAACTGGTCGGAGAACTGGGAAGGGGGAGAGGATGGAGAGAGAGGGAAAGCAAGGGCTACTTGAAGTTGGAGAAGTCAATGTTCATACCGCTGGGGTGTAAGCTGCCCAAGCAAAATATAAGGTGCTGGTCCCCCAATTTACGCTGGGCCTCAAGTTTATATTGTGGTTAAACCAACATAGTGGAAAAGAATGATGGGAAATTAGGCCAACCTAGTGATGGTAATTCATGTTAGCAGAGGCAGTAATTAGATTAGGGAAGAGTTTTGATCGCAAGGCATAGCCAGCTGGGGGAAAGACAAATATAGAGTGTTTGTTAACCAGGCGGAGTGTAATAAGATTTATGACACCCATTTACAGAGCAAATGGCTGTTAGGCAAAGAAAGACAAATGCCAGCTGTCAGCCAGATGGAAGCAATTCCTACAGAGAGAAGCAAGAAGTGTAAAAGGCAAAGTAAAATGGGTGATGGGAATTATTGTAAAAATTTTAAATCCCCATGTGACTATTGTAACACAAATCCAGGTTGAACACTGATTTTCCGGCATCTTCGTTTCCACAGCCTTTTTAGATTATCCGTTTTTCTGGGCCAACAGAGGTCACGTGAAAATTGAGTATAGGAGCAGAGAGGTCCTTCTGCAGTTGTACAGGGCCCTGGTGAGAACGCACCTGGAGTAGGGATTGGAGGGGGGGGGGGGGGGATAGTTGGGAGTAGGTAAAGAGTGGATGGGTGAGTGGATGGATGGTGGGTTGAGGTAGGGTGTGGATGGTAGAATATCTGGCAGCGGAGGAGAGCAGGGTGAGTGGAGACATGATCTAAACCCCCACAGTGCTCTGCCCTGTCTTTCCCTGAGTATCCCGTCCTATTTAACTGACTGCAGTCGTTCAGGGCCTCACCTATACAAAATGGATTCGACCTGTGCTCCCCAGCCACTGGCAACAATGGGTCTCATGGACAAGAACTTTTGAATCGTGAAAGCACCATCTGGGATATGTGAATATTGAAGGCACATCGATGGCGTGAAGCATGAATTCAGATTGCCTTCTGCATCAGGTTAAAAGGGCCCTTGGCAGCAAGCGTGCACAAAGCCACAACTGGGTTTCCAATTCAATCCAGTTTCCCTGACGCACATTTGACGCCAGTTTGCCATTTGTTTAACTGCCTTCTGCGTCCGCATTAGAAACTCAGTTGCAACATCAGAGTAGCATTTGTAATGCAAGGTAGACACAAATGATGGAGTAACTCAGCGGGTCAGGCAGCATCTCTGGAGACGTTTCGGGTCGACACCCTTCTTCAGACTGGTAATGCAAGACTAGTTTTGTTCAATGGGGAACCGCACGTGGCTACACTAGGGAAGGGCATTCAGCCCATTGTTTCAATGGTAGTTCTTTGCTGAAATAATCCCAAACCAGCCACGAGGTCTCTATCAGTCTCTTAGATATTTATCCAGACTTGTCTGAAGAAAAGCAATGGTCAATCCAAGTGGCAACATATTTCTCCCTCCAACGACGGTTGAATAGAGATTTGTTCCAACCTCCGACTTTCCTTTCATCGGCAATTTTAAATTGATAGTTCCACATCATCAATTAATTTCCCAAATGCAGGAACTAGTCTTCCTCAGTCTGGCCCCATCAAAATATTTCTCATTTCATTAATTTTTGTTTAGTTCCCTTTCACTGGAATCTATCTGGATCATTTACGCAATAAACTCATTCGTTTTACGACACTCCGTTGCAAATTATACACAGTACTGTGCCCATGACCGTCATGGAGTCAGGCAGCTCAGAAACAGGACCTTCAGCCCATCAAGTCCGTGGCCGCCATCAACACCAATTTGCGTTAATCCTACGCTGATCCCATTTTCATCTCCACACGTTCCCATCAGCTACCCCCGGAGCCAACCAACCACTCACTCACACACCAGGGGCAATTCACAGTGGACAGTTAAACAAACAACCTGCACATCCATGGGGTGTGAGAGGAATTCCGAGCACCCGGTGGAATCCCACACAAACATAGGGAGAATGTGCAAACTCCGCGTAGACGAGACCAGTGGTCAGGATTGTTGGTGGGTGACAGGAGCTATGGAGAACCAGTTCTACTTGATGCTCACTGTGCCGTTTTTGTATACAACTTTATTGCAATTTTTTTTAAAAAGTCTTTACTAATAAACTTCGAACCTACAAAATCCTTAGATTAGTCCCATGTCCAGCACATTTCAACACTAAAATGTCTTTGTTTCTTTTGTACTTGATTAGTTGTATGCATGAAAAAGATCACCTGTGGCTATGCTGTGGCTCTGGCTACTGTCATGAGCACCTGGCACCGAGACAATGACATTCTTACTAGCTGCAGCTTTACAGGCACATTAATGCACCAAAACAAAAAATACAATAAATTTCAAATGTTCATGTTATAAGAGCAGAATTAGGCCATTTGGCCCATCAAGTCTACACTTGCATTCAATCACGGCTGATCTATCTTTCCCTCTCTATCCCATTCTCCTCCCTTCTCCCCATAACCCCTGACACCCGTACTAATTAAGAACCTGTCAATCCCCCGCCTTAAAAATATCCATTGACTTGGCCTCCACAGCCTTCACAAATCTGAAAATAAAAACAGAGTCTCCTCAACAGATCAGGCAGCATCTGTGGAAAGAGAAACAGAAATCGTCCGATGATCCTACATCAGGTTTGGAAAAGTGAGCAAACATGTTGCAGAGATAGGTCTCGAGGACTGCAGTCAGAACTGGTCATGGGAAGAACCAAAGGCACCCAAAATGAGGTCCAGGAGTCAAAGTGTCCTGAGCCTGAAGACCAACATGGCAGTTCGAGAACTTAAATTTAGTCACAGCAACCAGAAAGATTAAAAAGAAAGTAGCATCAGTTAAAAGAAATGTCTGTGAAGCTGCTGGATTGTGGAGCAAAGTACACTAGGCAAGGGGACAGACTGTTCTTACATAACCCAGTCTAGTACTCCATGAGGCACTGGCCCCATGGCAACAAAAACGGGCGGCAGGTAGAGTTGCTGCCTTACAGCGAATGCAGCGCCGGAGACTCAGGTTCGATCCTGACTACGGGTGCTGTACTGTACGGAGTTTGTACGTTCTCCCCGTGACCTGCGTGGGTTTTCTCCGAGATCTTCGGTTTCCTCCCACACTCCAAAGACGTACAGGTATGTAGGTTAATTGGCTGGGCAAATGTAAAAATTGTCCCTAGTGTGTGTAGGATAGTGTTAATGTGCGGGGATCGCTGGGCGGCGCGGACCCAGTGGGCCGAAGGGCCTGTTTCGGCACTGTATCTCTAAAATCTAAAATAAATCTCTAAAAGCCAAAACAGTTAAGGGCCTGTCCTACTTAGGCGATTTTAAGGCGACTGTCGGCGACTGGGTGTCGCGGGCATGATCGTGAGGAGTCTTCAAAGAATCGTAATGGATCTCAGCACATCGCCGAGAAATCAACCGGATTGACATTTCTCGGCGACAGCTGGCTTGTTGCCAGGTAGTGTTGCTTATTGCGGGCGCTGTCGCATGCTGTGCCCTGGTTTGCTAGGTTGTTGCAGATGCATTTAGAAGCACGTAATATTAAATTAAGTATAGTCATTTGAAGAGACCATAAAATACTTGTGTTTACTCATTGCCGTAGTGTAAAATAAAATTTCGGCGATCTGCTACGATTTTGACAGTCGCCGGCAGTTGCCTAAAAAATCGCCTAAGTGGGACAGGCCCTTCAGGAAGTAGATTCTGCAATTATGCTGGCAACTAGCGGTGGACAAAATGTGTAAGAAGGAACTGCAGACGCTGGTTTACACTGAAGATAGGCAAACAATGCTGGAGGAACTCAGTGGGTCAGCCAGCATCTCTGGAGAAAAGGAACAGGTAAAGTTCCGTGACCCATACCTCTACTTTCCCTCCATCTGACGCTCAGTCTAATGACGGGTTTAGACCTGAAACATCATCTTTTCCTTTTCTCCAGAGATGCCGCCTGACCCGCTGAGTTACTCCAGCATTTTTGGTCTATCTTAGCGACGGACAATATCCCTGGCTGATAATCAGATGACTGTTAGTATTGATATTAGTATTGGCATTGGTATGGCATTGGTTTATTAATGTCACGTGCATGAGACACAGCAACAGACTTTGTTCTGCGTACTCTCCAGGTGAATCATACCATCCATGAGCTCATCAGGTAGTGCCAAAGGGAAAATAAATAGAGTGCAGAACATAATGTTGCAGCTACAGAGAAAGTACAAATAGAACATTGTTAGTAATTCTGACTGTCTGAGAATTGAGATGTAAAAGAGTAGAACGATTGTAATAGATGGAAATAGATCTACTGGGAACAGCACGTTCCAGCACCATCCTGGAGTAAAAATGTCACCATGCTGCAAGTGGATTATGATTTTTTTAAGTTCTGCAGTCTGTCATCACAATAACTCAATAGCACTGTGTCCTTCCCTTTTATATAGTAACATGAACATTGCAAATGCATTTGTTCAAGTCAGTTTGAAGTACACATTTTAGTTTCTCCATTCATATATACTTGTATGCAGACAAGAGGGTATTCACTGAAATTCATGCTTGTCAACAAATATACGCTGCATGAGAAATCGGATATATACCCACATGGATATATGGAGTCATACAGTCATAGTCATAGTCATACAGCGTGGAAACAGGCACTTCGGCCCAACGTGCCCACACCAACCAACATGTCCCATCTACACTAGTCCCACCTGCCTGCGTTTGGCCCATATCCCTCCAAACCTATCCTATCCATGTACCTGTCTAATTGTTTCTTAAAAGTTGCAATAATTCCTGCCTTAACTGCCTCCTCTGGCAGCTCGTTCCATACACTCAATAGACAATATACAATAGACAATAGGTGCAGGAGGAGGCCATTCGGCCCTTTGAGCCAGCACCACCATTCAATGTGATCATGGCTGATCATTCTCAATCAGTACCCCGTTCCTGCCTTCTCCCCATACCCCCTGACTCCGCTATCCTTAAGAGCTCTATCCAGCTCTCTCTTGAATGCATTCAGAGAATTGGCCTCCAATGCCTTCTGAGGCAGAGAATTCCACAGATTCACAACTCTCTGACTGAAAAAGTTTTTCCTCATCTCAGTTCTAAATGGCCTACCCCTTATTCTTAAACTCACCACCCTATGTGTGAAAAAGTTAACCTTTCACCTTAAACCTCTGTCGTCTGGTTCTTGATTCCCTTACTGTGGGCGAGACTCTGTGCGCCCACCCGATCTATTCCTCTCATGATTTTATACACCTCTATAAGATCACCCCTCATCGTCCTGTGCTCCAAGGAACAGAGTTCCAGCCAGCTCAACCTCTCCGTACAGCACAGTCCCTCGAGTCCTGGCAGCATGCTCGTACCCTTTCCAGCTTGACAACATCTTGACAACATATGGATGGGATGAGTGTTGAGCAATATATCCCTCACAGGTGCCCCATTGACAAGGTGGATGTGGAGGTGACACTTTCTCTTATGGGAGAATCTAGAATTTCTGCCGTTTCTGGGTTAACACTTAGAATGTAACTCTGGAATGATGCAGACCTTTATCAGTCAACTTGGCAACAAGTTTGAGGAAAAGTGCTCCGATTTTCAGATAGAAGGAATTTTCATTTGTCACATTCTATTTTCAATTCATTGGAATTAATGTTCCCTTAAACCTAACATTGTGTTAAGATGACCTACAAATTGGGTTGTTCTCAAACTGACTCACCAGCTCAGGCAAGTCGCTTGTGAACACGAGTCTACATGAATATAAAAACATACCAATTAGGATGCCCAGTCACACCAAGCTGCTCTAACTTCTAATAATAAGTCTGATCTAATTGTAAGCACAACTCCAAATGCCTGTCTACACTCACTAACCTTCTACCCTCTTGCTTATCAAGAATCTACCCACATCAGCCTTAAAGATATTCAATGTTTTTGGTTCCATACTTCTTTGAGGAAGCGAGTTCTCAAAATTTCAGAAATATCTGAGGCAAATAATTCTGCCTCAACTCTATTTTAAACAGGCAACATTATTTTTTAATGGATGATTCCCTTACCAAGGAAAGACATTCTTCTTACATCCCACTGTTACAATTGAGGGATGTACTTTATTTCATGTGGTTTGTTCTTCTTGCTAGAGCCAAACATTTAATTAAAGTCATCTCATACGTCAGGTTGTTAGCCCTCAAGCTAACTCAGTCTGTAACATTAATGGTAGAGAACTTGTTAGAAAAACTACTGAGGGAAAGGATGATTCTTCGCTTGGAAAACCAGGGCGGTCTGTATACTTTTGGGTGGGGGGAGAACTTGTCTGGCTAATTTCATTGAATTTTTGAAAGAGGTCACTAAATATGTTGATAAAAATAGTGCAGTTGACATAATCCACATGGACCTTAATATGGCCTTTGGCAATATTCCCACATGGAAAACTGGTTCAGAAAATCAAAGCCTTCGGGATCCACTGCAATAGACAATAGACAATAGGTGCAGGAGGAGGCCATTCGGCCCTTTGAGCCAGCACTGCCATTCAATGTGATCATGGCTGATCATTCTGAATCAGTACCCTGTTCCTGCCTTCTCCCCATACCCCCTGACTCCGCTATCCTTAAGAGCTCTATCTAGCTCTCTCTTGAATGCAATCAGAGAACTGGCCTCCACTGCCATCTGAGGCAGAGATTTCCACAGATTCACAACTCTCTGACTGAAAAAGTCTTTCCTCATCTCAGTTCTAAATGGCCTACCCCTTATTCTTAAACTGTAGCCCCTTGTTCTGGACTCCCCCAACATTGGGAACATGTTTCCTGCCTCTAACGTGTCCAACCCCTTAATAATCTTATACGTTTCGATAAGATCTCCTCTCATCCTTCTAAATTCCTCTCATCCTTCAAGTTGGCAAATTGAATCCAAACTTGGTTTGATGACTAGAGGCAGAGATGGAGGGTCATTTCCTTGAATCAAAGCCTTGAAAGAAAGTTTGCAAAAGGACTGGGACCTTTCTTCAACCACTGTGGCCCACTGAACCGCACAGACAGGCATCTAGACTATCAGGGAATTAAGGATTAAGGGGGGAGAGCAGGGCAAGGGCTGAGGCCAAGATGCGATCAGTCTGAAGAAGGGGTTCCGACCCAAAACGTTGCCTCTCCATGTTCTCCAGGGATGCTGACTGACCCGTTGATTTACTCCAGCATTTTGCCTCTCTCTTTCAGATCAATTATGATCTATTGATTTGCAAAGATGCCGAAGGGCTTGAATAGAACAAACCCGAACAGAGCTGCACACCATGGACACCAAACGGCGTACCCCATTGCCTTTCCCGTCATAGCCGAGGACTTCAACAAGGAGAAGTCACCTCTTATCTACCACCAGCACATCTCCTGCAGCACCAGAGGATCCAATATTCTCGACCATTGTTTCTCCACCAACACTGACTGAAGAGCGCAGCTCCGGCAGTGAGGACAGTGCAGAGCTGGTCATGGGGAGCAGAGGAACGACTCCACGACTGCCTGGCGTTGGTAGACTGGGTGACGTTGAAGGACTTGATACAGACCTGAACAAATACGTTCAGATTTTACTGACTTCATGGGGAAATGTGTGAAGAAAGTGTGTTCCTACCAAGGCCACCCAGGTGTTCCTAACCAGAAATCCACCATCCACTTAGCACCACAGCTCGATCATTCACGTCTGGTGAAATGGGGTCATATAGAAAGTCCAGCCACAGTCTCGATAAGGTCATTAGAAAAATGAAGAGACTCCTTTGGTGTAGACGAGGGTGAGATGAACAGTCAGCTGCTGTAGCAGGGCTTATGCATCTACTCTTCTTACATGGGTGAAACCAAGGGTGGTACAATGGTATTGCTGCCTTCCATCGCCAGAGACAGGGTTCAATCCTGACTACAGGCGCTGTCCCACCTCCACTGCCACTTTTGCGCAATTTGCACGTCACATAGGTTCTGCCCGAGTGCTCTGGTTTTTACCCACATGTAAACGATCTGCTGGCAAATTAATTGGCTGCTGTAAATTGCCCCACTAGAGGTGGGGGGCAGGAATGTTGAGGTGGGGGGGTGCAGATTTTGGGGTTGCACGCCAAAAAAATGGGAAAGGTCTAGTTTAGTCGAATTTAAATTCCATGGGATTCAAGCTGCCTTCCTCCCTCATGGCTGACTTTTCTCTGTCGGTCCCTTGAGGTGGGACCTCCAACCCAGGGTCTGGTCAGGGGAGGTGGACCCAGCACGGTTGCAGGGTTCATTCTGACCAGGGCTCTGGTTACTATCGCTGTCACAAATACCCACCACACTACGCGCCAGGCTAACGCACCAGGCTGAAGTTTATTGCCTCTTATTTGCCTCACACACACTTGCACACCACTTGTATATGCAGGATTGCCTGCATTTTGGGGCCTGGAATGCGTTACCAGGGGCAGTGTTGGAAGCAGATATGACAGTGGTGTTTAAGAGGCTTTTAGATAGGCACAGGCAAGTAACCGAGGGATTATGGGTCATGTACAGGCAGATGTGATCAATTTAACTTGGCGTCATGTTTGGCACAAACATTGTGGGCCGAAGAGCTCGTGCCTGTGTATAGTTTTTTATGCTAAATTACAGGCATCACACACGATCTTCGGACCACAGGAGATGTCAGAGTGCACCAAGAAAGACTTGCTGCTGAGACTTCTCTTGTGGACGTTGTATGCCTTCTGCTCTTTCCCTCACTGCCATAGTTCATCCTTCCACAATTGATGTGACAGTGCCAGCACCACTACAAGGTCTGGCAGAAAACTGACATCATCTTGGGCTCTGGCTGAGAACGATCAGAGTTAAGTGATATCCTGGGATACCTGACTTTAATTTTCCAGAGCTCTGGTATAAACCTGAGTCCTGAAGCTTCAAATCTAGACTTTGACGTTCCTGCGACTTACCCTGGTGCCGTGAGTATTAAGACCTTAGATATCTTTGAAAACATTTGCTACTTCAAGTGGGTTTTTTTTTTCCTCCAATCCCATTCTTGATGCACAAGAATGATAAGGTGTGTACTCTTGTGAGTTCCTACTTCAATCACTTGCAGAGTATGAAATGTGAAGTGTGGAGAGCACTAAAAGGCATGCCAGGTTTATATTGTCAGACTTATACTGTGCAAATTGATGTGCACTGAATCAAATAGATCACAAACAACATTGCACAAATGTACCTATACTACAGTGGGGGTCTGGAGTTTGGGGCAAAAATAGCCATGATCTCTTTGAATAGTGGAAACACGGGGTTGAATGGCTTCTTCCTGCTCTTGTATACTTGATGTTCTTCTTTAAGTTTAAGTCTCAATTTAACACTCCAAACAAAAAATGGCATCCCGCCAGCAAAGCACAGGGGAGTATGAGCCTAGATGTGGGAGGTTTGGACTCCAGGGACAATTATCAGAACTATCTGTACGTGAGACGAGAATGCTACTCACTAAACCATAGCTGAGAGGTGAAGATAGCTTGAGCAGTGTGTGGATAGAAACCCAAAGGCCCCTTGTCAGAGACTGAAAGAAGACCGAGCAATCATTTTTAATGAGGAACTTCATTCTGTGAGGGGAGTGCAGGCTACACAACATTTGTGTACGTTTGACCTCGGTCTGTATGGCTAGGTTGTTCCAGCTACAGTTGTTGTGGTTCTGCTTCCTATCGTGAGAGATGGCTTCAGAACAGTCATTCTGTACTCTTATTATCTAATCGTACAAAAGTTTGGTTTTAAATGCACAGACCAGTTTTGTTTTCAAGAGAGAGTTAGATTTAGCTCTTAGGGCTAAGGGAATCAAGGGATATGGGGGAAAAGCCGGAACGGGGTACTGATTTTGGATGATCAGCCATGATCGTATTGAATGGCGGTGCTGGCTCGAAGGGCCGAATGGCCTACTCCTGCACCTATTTTCTATGTTTCTAGTTCAGTTTAGCTTAGAGATACAGAGCAGAAACTGACCCTTCGGCCCACCGAGTCTGCACCAACCAGTGATTCCCGTACACTAGCACTATCGTGCACATTCGGGCCACACGGTGGCACAGCGGTTGAATTGCTGCCTTACAGGGCTACCTTACGGCCTTACACCCGGGTTCGATCCTGACTACGGGTGCTGGCTGTACAGAGATTGTATGTTCTCCCCGCGACCACGTGGGTTTTCTCCGAGATCTTCGGTTTCCTCCCACACTCCAAAGACGTACAGGTTTGTGGCTAATTGGTTTGGTGTAAGTGTAAATTGTCCCTAGTGTGTGTAGGGTATTGTTATTGTGTTTGGGGATCACTGTTTGGCAAGAACTTGGTGGGCCGAAGAGCCCGTTTCCGTGCTGTATCTCTAAACTAAACTAAACTAAACTAAACTAAGACAAAACTACAATTTTTAACCGAAGTCAAATTAACCTACAAACCTATACATCTTTGGAGTGTGGGAGGAAACTGGAGAAACTAGGTAAAACACGCATGGTCACAGGGAGAACGTACATACTCTGTAGAGAAAGTACCCATAGTCAGGATCAAACCCAGGTCTCTGGCTCAGTAAGGCAGCAACTCTACTGCTGTGCCACTATGCCGCCCACATCCTAAGGGCGAGTGTAGATGTGTGTTTAATGGCCTCAATTTATCATATCATATCATATATATACAGCCGGAAACAGGCCTTTTTCGGCCCACCAAGTCCGTGCCGCCCAGCGATCCCCGTACATTAACACTATCATACACCCACTAGGGACAATTTTTACATTTACCCAACCAATTAACCTACATACCTGTACGTCTTTGGAGTGTGGGAGGAAACCGAAGATCTCGGAGAAAACCCACGCAGGTCACGGGGAGAACGTACAAACTCCTTACAGTGCAGCACCTGTAGTCAGGATCGAACCTGAGTCTCCGGCGCTGCATTCACTGTAAAGCAGCAACTCTACCGCTGCGCTACCGTGCCGCTACCGTGCCGCCTCAATTTCTCAATGACTCGAAATTGAAACCTGAGAGGAATGCAGAGGAATGGGGGTGATGAGATCAATTAAAAAGGAGATGGCGTTGGACCAATGGACAGAATGTCTGTCAGAAGCCAAGCTGTGGGAGAAACATTTCAAATTACAAGCAAGGTCCATACAATTAAGAGAGTCAAGTATTTTGACAAAAGTAGATGATGACAATGTAATGGCAGGGCTTCTACCTGCCTTCCCGCACACAATTTGTGACGTCAAGTGCCTTTAAGCTAACACAGCAATGAAAGCCAAGTGACTGGGCTAAAACTGATTTTTAAGGCAATTTGATTGTACATTTCTGCATAAAATCACATTGCAGCAACTCCATTATAACAAAGCAGTCAAAATTGACATTGAATCGCCCCATTAGCCTTTTGGTGATCTTTCCATTATCTAATTTCTTTGTTAACTGAATCGACTCTATTTCCATTCCCGTAAAATTGACTTTCTTCAAAATGCAGAGACAAATAAGAATAACTGAAGAATATTTGCAATACAATATGACAGAATAGAGATTATTGATTTTGGCAATATATTCATGACAGCAAAGTACTCAACATTTATAAGGCAAGTGTAACAGGCCTGAATAAGTGAACAGGGATGATTAGAAACAAGAAAATGCAGATGCTAGTTTACCAAAAAAGACACCGAGCGCTGGACTGACTCAGCAGGTCAGGCAGCACCCTTCCATGGAGAACATGGACAGGTGACGTTTGGGGTCGGGACAACTTCTTCAGACAGGGAAGATTAATTTGGACAATTTAACTGGGTTTTTAGAGACTGAGATCTCCTCATTCTCCAAAACCTTTTCACCATTCCCCTGGTCCCACATAATAGGCTGGTATAGAAGGTTGAGAGGCATGGAATCCATGGTAACTTGAACTTGGCCAAAACTGGTTTTCAAATAGAACACAGTGTAGTGGTGGAAGGGCATTATTCTGGCTGGGAGTCCAGCCACTAGTATTCCTCCAGGCTCGGCACCCCTGCTCTGCACCTCGCTTCCTGCGGCTCTTCGGCCCCTCGCCGCACCTGCTGGCCCTCCAGCCCTTCTCCCCACCCGCCCTCTCCATCAGCCGGGCTTCGTTTCCACTTGGTCGGTGCTCAATACCTTGAGGCTGGGGCCGCCGAGCATAGCCGTGGCCTGGCCCTCCGCCGTTTGCCTCGGCTCCCAGCGCCCAGCCCAGCTCTTGCTGCTGCTTGGCCTCCGCTGCCGATCGGCCACTTCCCAGCTCCTCTTCCTCCCCCTCTTTGGGCTTGACACTCCGCTCCTCCTCCTCTTCCACCACCGCCTCCTCCAAGGCCGTTGAGCATGGCTCACTGGGCCCTTCGCCCTCAGGCTTCGGTAGGTGGCCGACCTCCGGCGCTCGCTGCTTCTGCCCCTGCAGACCCTCCAGGCCCCTCGGCTCGGGTTCTTCCCACTGTTCCTCTCCCAGCACACTCAACCCTGTCCTATCCACCTCCTCCTCCTCCTCCTCCTCTTCTTCTTCTCCCCCCCGGCGGCCCCCTGCTTCTCGGCCTTGCTCTCCTGCCTCCTTCCCCGGCCGCGTTTCCCCTTCACCCGCCGGCTGGCCAGACGTCTTCCCAGCTGCTTCTTTTGTCCGTGGGCATTGCAGCCCTTCACCCGGATCCTCTTCCTCCGCCGGATCCTCCAGCTACTTCCCCTTTGATCATTTTGGCTTTTGTTTCAAGGTAAGAAGGTACGATTTGCATGTGTTACTAGTGTATGCCGGAAGCTGCCATGTACTCCAGATGGCTTGAGCCACACAGTGTGTCACGCCCTTTGACCATATGAGCTTACATGCAATCCCCCTATGTGGGGCAGGCACGGTGGCGCAGCGGTAGAGTTGCTGCTTTACAGCGAATGCAGCGCCGGAGACTCAGGTTCGATCCTGACTACGGGCGCCGTCTGCACGGAGTTTGTACGTTCCCCCCGTGACCTGCGTGGGTTTTCTCCGAGATCTTCGGTTTCCTCCCACACTCCAAAGACGTACAGGTACGTAGGTTAATTGACTTGGTAAATGTAAAAATTGTCCGTAGTGGGTATAGGATAGTGTTAATGTGTGGGGATTGCTGGGCGGCGCAGACCCGTTGGGCCGAAGGGCCTGTTTCTGCATGTTTCTGCGCTGTATCTCTAAATCTGAGCGGCAGATGGATTTGTTGGGGATGGATCTGGTGCAGGGAGTCTGATCCTGTGCTATACTGGTCTGTGTTCTGTGCTTCAATATTCTTGCTCCTGCAATTCCAATTCCAACCCGCAGCGGTAGAGTTGTTGCCTTACAGCGCTTGAAGAGCCGGAAACCCAGATTCGATCCCGACTATGGATGATGTCTGTACGGAGTTTGTACATTCTCCCCGTGGCCACGTGGGTTTTATCCGAGATCTTTGGGTTCCTCCCACACTCCAAAAGTATGTAGGTAACTTGGCTTGTACAGGTAATAATTGTCCCCAGTGTGTGCAGGATAGTGTTAATGTGCGGGGATCGCAGACCCGGAAGGCCAAACGTCCTGTTTCCGCGCATTATCTCTAATGCAAACTAAACTCTGGCAATATAAGAAAATAACTGCAGATGCTGGTACAAATCGATTTATTCACAAAATGCTGGAGTAACTCAGCAGGTCAGGCAGCATCTCGGGAGAGAAGGAATGGGTGACGTTTCGGGTCGAGACCCTTCTTCAGACAATGACCCTTCTTCTGGCAAGTTAACATTAAATTCAACACACATTCCACAGTGCCAATCAAGCAACTCAAAACACATCTTTCATTTCCCATCGGACAGAATTACAATGACAAACGGCTGGATCTGATTTCACTCTAAACAGTGGCCACTTTGAGCTTGTAGTTCACGATAGCATCAAGAATTTTCAGTTCAATTACTGCTATCTCACTGTCAGTCTTCCGAGTGAAATATCATCCCACAAGGGACCTTTTCCACACAAATCTGTTCCACGCTTCCGTCGAAATAAACAGAACAAAACACATTTGAATCAAAAAGACTCGGAACTGCAAAGAAAGCCGCTATCTAAAATATTTGTGCACCTGCCAATTATGCAAGACTCTGTATCTCTTGTGATCTGGAATAAAAGACTGAATTTGAATCGCGATGGAGATTATTTCTCGTTAAAATTTCCTGTGCATTTTTCACAGAAGTTGGAAACAGACTAAATGGTGTCAGGAAAACAAAGACGACTTTCACTGTGGCTCATTCTGGGTGAACTCCAAGACTTTTGTGGCATGACAACGGCGCAGCTGGTAGATTCACTGCCTCTCAATGCCAGAGACCCGGGTTCGATCTGACCTCTGGTGCTGACTTTGTGGAGTTTGCATGTGCTCCCTGCGACTGTGTCGCTTTCCACCGGGTGGTGCAGTTTCCTTCCAAAGACATGGCAAGTTTATTGGCCTCGGTAAATCGCCCCTTGTTGTTGGTGAATGGCAAAAAAATGTGAGAAATAGAAGAGAATATGAGGAAAATGGAAAATGGAATTAATGTTGGATTCACGTAGAAAAAAAGAACTGATGCTGGTTAATACACAAAAAGATACATAATGCTGAAGTAACCCAGCAGGTCAGACGTCAGTTCGTTTCAGTTTAGTTTATTGTCATGTGAAAAGCTTTTCTTGCTTGCTAATCAGCCAGTGGAAAGACAATACATGATTACAATCGAGCCATTCACAGTTTACAGATACATGATAAGGGATTAATGTTTAGTGCAAGGTTAAGCCAATAAAATCAAATCCAATGAGGTAGATAGTAGTTCAGGACTGCTCTCTGGTTGTGGTAGGATGGTTCAGTTGCCTGATAATAAATAGCTGGGTGGAAACTGTCCCTGAATCTGGAGGTGTGCGTTTTCAAACTTCTATACCTTTTGCCCGATGGGAGAGGGGAGAAGATGGAGTGGCCAGGGCGCGACTCATCCTTGATTATGCTGCTAGCCTTGCCAAGGCAGGTTGGTGTGTGTGATGGTCTGGGCTGCGTCCATAATTCGCTGCAATTTCTTGCAGTCTTGGATGGAGCTATTCCCAAAACAAGCGGTGAGGCATCCCGAGAAAATGCTTTCTACAGCGCATCTGTAGAAGTTGGTGAGGGTTGTTGGGAACATGCTGAACCTCCTAAGACTTCTTAGGAATTAAAGACTTTGGTGCCATCGCTGGAGAACATGGATAGTATCGAATGGCAGAGTAGACTTGATGGGCTGAATGGCCTAATTCTACTACTATCACATGACCTTATGACCTTATGGATAGGTGACGTATTCGGACTCCAGTCTTTTTCGCCCAATTCATCCACGCTATCCAAGATACCCATTCATGCTAGCCCCATTTTCCCACATATGACCCATGCCCCTCTAAACCTTTCCTTTTCATGTTACTCTTCAAATGCATTTTAAATATTATTATAGTGCCTGCCTCAATGCCTCAACCACTTCCTGTGGCAGGTCATTCCATATACGTACAGCCTTCTGTGTGAAACATTTTTCCCTCTGGTAACCATTAAATCTTTTGCCTCTCACCTTAAAAGCCCCACATTTATTTCCCCCGCATTCTCATCAACTCCTCCCAGATTCAACCACTCAACACTCACACAGGAGGGACAATTTACAGTGGCCAATTAATCTACCAACCCCCATGTCTTTGAAATGTAGAAGGAAACTGGAATCCGTGCGGGCAACCCAGCCGGTCACAGGGAGAACCCATCAACTTCACATCGACAGCATCTGAGCTCGGGATTGAACATGGTTCTTGGGTGCAGTAAGGCAGTGGCGCTACTAGGAGCGCCACTGTGTCACCCATATAACTGAAAGTTAGCATGCCTGGAATTAAGATGATAATAGATACCTGGACCATTTCCAATTAATTGAGGCCCTGGTTCAACAGACCTGGTTTCCCGACTTAGTAAAGGATTTACGAGACTTTGGTAAGTTTGCACTTGGAATATTGTGTGCAGCTCTAGCTGCCATTGTAGAGGATGGATGTGATTAAGCTCGAGAGGGTTTAGAGGATTCTCAAGATATCCAGGAAAAAGAAATACTTGCCATTGAATCATTAACATCGAGAGAGAAAGAACACAAAAACTGTCCGATCAGCCCATTGAGACTGTACTGACTGTCAAGCACCCATTTCCACCAATCTTACCCGAATCCATTTTATTCTCCCCACATTCCTACCAACTTCCTCCAGATTCGAACACTCAAATACACTTCAGGGAAGATTTACAGTTGCCAATTAACTTAGCAGCTCACATGTCTTTAGGATGTGGGGGTCGCTCTCTCTCTCTCTCTATATATATATAATGCGTTCATAAAGTATTCAGACCCCTTCACCTTTTCCACGTTTTGTTACGTGACAGCCTTATTTTAAAATGGATTAAATTCTTTTTTTTAATCATCAATCTACACACAAAACCCCATAATAAAAAAGTGAAAAAAGGTGCTTAGAAATTTTTGTAAAAGTAATTAAAAAGAAATAACTGAAATATCACATTTGATAAGAATTCAGACCCTTTACTCAGTACTTTGTTGAGGCACCTTTGGCAGCGATTACAGCCTCAAGTCTTCTTGGGTATGATGCCACAAGCTTGGCGTGTGAGAGACCTGTATTTGGGTAATTTCTCCCATTCTTCTCAGCAGATCCTCTGAGGCTCTGTCAGGTTGGATGGGGAGCGTCGATGCACAGCTATTTTCAGGTCCCTCCAGAGATGTTCGATCGGGTTCAAGTTCAGGCTCTGGCTGGGCCACTCAACGACATTCACAGACTTGTCATGAAGCCACACCTGCGTTGCCTTGGCTGTGTGCTTGGGGTTGTTGTCCTGTTGGAAGGTGAACCTCTGCCCCAGTCTGAGGTCCAGAATACTCTGGAGCAAGTTTTCATCAAGGATATCACTGTACATTGCTCCATTCATCTTTCCCTCGATCCTGACTAGTCTCCCAATTCCTGCTGCTGAAAAACATCCCCACAGCATGATGCTGCCACCACCATGTTTCACCGTAGGTATGGTATTGGCCAGGTGATGAGCGGTGCCTGGTTTCCTCCAGATGTGACACTTGGCATTCAGGCCAAAGAGTTCAATCTAGGTTTCATCAGACCAGAGAATTTTGTTTCTCATGGTCTGAGAGTCCTTTAGGTGCCGTTTGGCAAACTCCAGGGGGGCTGACATGTGCCTTTTACTGAGGAGTGGCTTCCGTCTGGCCACTCTACCATAAAGGCCTGATTGGTGGAGTGCTGCAGATATAGTTGTCCTTCAAATATCGTTGTCCTTCCAAAGTTCTCCCATTTAAGAATGACGGAGGCCACTGTGCTCTTCGGGTCCTGCAATGCTGCAGAAATTGTTTTATACCCTTCCCCAGATCTGTGTCTCGACACAATCCTGTCGGAGTTCTACAGACAATTCCTTCGTCTTCATGGCGTGGTTTTTGCTCTGACATGCACTGTCAACTGTGGGACCTTATATAGACAGGTGTGTGCCTTTCCAAATCATGTCCAATTAATTTAATTTACCACTGGTGGATTCCAATCAAGTTTTAGAAACATCTCCAGGATAATCAATGGAAACAGGGTGAACCTAAGCTCAATTTTGAGTGTCATAGCAAAGAGTCTGAATACTTATGTGAATGTGATATTTGAGTTATTTCTTTTTAATTACTTTGCAAACATTTCTAAACACCTTTTTTTGCTTCTTCATTCTGGGGTATTGTGTGTAGATTGATGATAAAGAAAAATAATTTAATCCATTTTAAAATAAGGCTGTAACGTAACAAAATGTGGAAAAGGTGAAGGGGTCTGAATACTTTCTGAATGCACTGTATATAGCATATAATTTTAGAATTTAAAGCAATAATGGGAACAATCCATCAAGACAGCACATTATTCTCCACAGACTTGCAATCATTTCCCTTTCATTCACATTACTTTGGAAAGAAACCGTTGAATCTTGCAGATCTTAACAACTCAACGTGTTGAAATAAAGCCCTCATCTCTCCCCTGGCTCCATTCAATTATCCTAAATGAATCATGATTGAAAAACAAGGAGGAATAAAAATAGAAAATAAAAACTGAAGAGAAACAAAATTGATGTGCAGCTGAGTAAATTGTGAAAATTGAACTTTGTCTATGGAACTGATGTGCTACAAAGTGGAGAATTATGTTCTTCCCTCTGTGTCTTTCTCTTTGCTCTAACTATTGTACTTGGGTTTGACTTGATTGTATTATCTGATCCAACTGGATAGCATGTAAAACAAAGCTTTTCACTGCACCTTGGTACACGTGCCAATAATAAACGCAAAGCTTAGTGCAGAGCTTCCAGAATGTGGCAATGGTAAAGAAGGCATACATCATGTTTGCCTTCATCAGTCAGGGCTTTGAGGAGAAGAGTCAGGAAGTCATGTTAGGATCTTATAGGCCACGGTTGGAGTATTTGGTTCAGTTCTGGACACCCCATTACAGAAAGGATGAAAAGGCTTTGGAGAAGGTGCAGAAGAGGTTTATCAGAAAGTTGGCTGGATTCAAAGATATTAGCTATAAGGAGAGGTTGGACAAACTTGCATTGTTTTTTCTGGAGCGTCGGAGGTGGAGGGGAGGCTTTATATAATGTTGTAGATAGGGTAGACAGTTAGAACTTTTTCCCCCAGGGTGGAAATGTTAATGTGGACAGGGGCAGCTTTAAGGTCAGAGGGAAAGTTTAAAGGATACGTGCAGAGCTGTTTTTTAACACAGTGAGTTGTGGGTGCCTGGCACTCACTCCAGGGGTGTTAGTGGAGGCAAATGTAATGGTGGTGTTTAAGAGGCTTTTCGATAGGCACTTGAATATGCAGGAAATGGAGGGATATGGATCTAGTGGAGGGGATTAACTTTGGATCATGCTTGACACAGACATTGTAGGCTGAAGAGCCTGCTCCCGTGCTGTACTGTTGTTCTGTGATCTAAACCACTGGAATACTCAGTGGGTCAAGGCAGTGTCTGTTGAGAGGGGCGTGGAGTTAATGTTTCAGATTAGATGCTGCCTAGCCAGCTGAGGATCCCCCAAATTTTGTGTTGTCATCCCAAATCTGTGCCAACTCCTGCCCTTCTGTCCTCAAATCCACTCTCTCAATCCCATTGTGGATTTGAACAACAATGTTCCCCAAACTCCTTGGATTCCCCATCTTAGTTACAATTTATTTAATCGGTTCTCCGCAGCGTCATCCTGTTAGTCACTTTTGCAGTTAGGCCCTCGTTGTTCTGGAGGATCAACCGCTAATTCGTGTAAGGTTGGATGTCAAAATCAGCGAGCAAGTGAAAAAGCCAGCAACGTTTTTATCGCTGGTATTGATTGAGGTTATTAATGCTAGCGAAATGGAACTTGCTGCTATCCTACGCTACACATGTGGAGTGCATTTTAAATTGGACACAGAGATGCTTCGAGATGTCCTGAGATCATGCCAAGTCTAAAAATGGAACCCCTCACAAACTCCTCCACCCCCCCCCCTCCCCACCCATCAAATATTTTTTTTTTCAGAAAGCGCCTTCGGATCTTTCCCTTCGAGCTGAGCAGGATGGTGTTTACCTGAGTGACAGCAATTTAACAGGACATCGGACTCGATTAGACGCTAAGAACTGGGAGGAAAGTCTTGGCTAACGAGCTCTTGCCTCGGAGGCTTGCCGAGCTACCGAGCTGATATCAGAAATATCAGCGCACCAGACGTTTGACAGGAGATGCCTGATGGCAGTGACAGTATTGTTCACCTCTCATTCTTTGGCGTGCAGATGTCCCCTGCTGCGATCACCTCAAGCTCGGATGTCAAACCCTATTTCTAAGGTCACTGCTCCTTTGGAGATACGAAATATCATTGAATTACCTTCAGGTTAACAAAAGATTAGACATCGCAGGTTTTTTTCCCCCCCTTCTTGTTTTCCTATAGGTATTGTTTCAGGTTTAGTTCAGTTTCGAGATGCAGCGCGGAAACCGGTCCTTCAGTCCACCGAGTGCGCACCAACCAGCGATCCCCGCACATTCACACTATGCTACACACACTAGGGACAATTTACACTTATACCAAGCCAATTAACCTGCGAAATTTTGGAGTGTGGGAGGAAACCGAAGATCTCGGAGAAAACCCACGGGGTCACGTGCAGAACGTACAATCTCCGTACAGACAGCAACCGTAGTCGGGGTTGAACCCGGGTCTCTGGCGCTGCAAGCGCTGTAAGGCAGCAACTCTACCCCTGTGCCACCGTGCCGCCCATAATTGCGTTGTGTAATTTTTTTTTGCATCAACTTTTTGTACACGTGTATGGGAAGAGCTGGAAATCATTTATTGCCTGTTCCTGACTGCCTTCGGGAAGGTGGAGTTGAGCTGTCATCCCTGGTGAAGATTCACAGTGTTGTTGGAAAGGGAGATCCCGGATTAAATCCCAACCACGAGGATGGATAGACAATATGTTTCCAAGTCGGGAGAGTGAGTGATTATTGCAATGCATTCCTTTTATCACTGGTATTGATTAAGGTTACAAGTGCGAGCAAAGTGTAATTTGCTGGAGAACATGGAAAAGTGAAGTTTCGGACCTATTTCAGAATCAGTCCCGATCTGAAACATCACACATGCATGTTCTCCAGGGATGTTGCCTGGCCCACTATGCTACCTTTACGTCTTTTTAAAAAACCCAGCATCTGCAGTTCCTTGCTTCTACCTAACGCTGCAAATCTGTGTGCCTATTTAATTTAGTTTAGTCTATTATCACCTGTACCGAGGGTACAGTGAAAATCTTTTGTCGCATGTATCCAGTCAGAAGAAAGTCATACATGATTACAATCCAGCCATTTACAATGCACGGTAGCGCAGCGGTAGAGTTGCTGCTTTACAGCGAATGCAGCGCCGGAGACTCAGGTTCGATCCTGACTACGGGTGCTGCACTGTAAGGAGTTTGTACGTTCTCCCCGTGACCTGCGTGGGTTTTCTCCGAGATCTTCGGTTTCCTCCCACACTCCAAAGACGTACAGGTATGTAGGTTAATTGGCTGGGTAAATGTAAAAAAATTGTCCCTAGTGTGTGTAGGATAGTGTTAATGTACGGGGATCACTGGGCGGCGCGGACTTGGTGGGCCGAAATGGCCTGTTTCCGCGCTGTATATATATATGATATGATATGCTATCCAAAAGTCTCTTAAATGTCACTATCGTTTCTGCCTCCATCACCACCCCTGGAAGGTCTTTCTAGGCATTCACAACACTCTGTGTAAAGAAAACTTGCCCTACACATGTCCTTTAAACTTTGGCCCTTGCCCTCTAGTCTCTGACCTTGCTTTGACAATAACAGGAGGTTTGTTCATTGACCATTACACAGGATTCATTTGCATTAATAATTCCTCAGGTGATTATGCCTTCCCTTCTTGCATGTAGTAAGACCTGGCTGACATCCAAGCTTTGAACCACGACTGAATTAAATTAGCAACACTCGATGATGAATAAGCTTTTCTAAATTGTAATGCCTTTAAGTGTAATTACAAATTCACACGCTAATTATGCCCTGGGCAGATCACAGGAAAATTGTGCAGAGTAAATGGGCAGCATTTTTTTCCCCGATGCCATTTAACATAGAAAATAGGTGCAGGAGGAGGCCATTCGGCCCTTTGAGCCAGCACCGCCATTCATTGCAATCATGGTAGATCATCCACAATCAGTAACCTGTGCCCAACTTCTCCCCAAATCTCTTGATTCCACTAGCCCCCAGAGTTCTATCTAACTCTCTCTTAAATTCATCCAGTGATTTGGTCTCCACTGCCCTCAGTGGCAGAGAATTCCACAAATTCACAAAGTTCCTTCTCACCTGAGTTTTAAATGGCCTCCCCTTTATTCTAAGACTGTGGCCCCTGGTTCTGGACTCCCCCAACATTGGGAAAAAATTTCCTGCATCTAGCTTGTCCAGTCCTTTTGTAATGTTATATTTAGCCAGCCAATCGAATTTTAAAAAGTTAATGGGGATTCATATTGTCTACCACATGGAAACTATGCCATGGCCACACTCCTACAGACCTAATCATTAGCCATTTTAGTACAGCCAAAGCTGGTTTAAAGTAAGGTGAAGCCTTGCGCTTTAACAGGTTTAATAATTAAACTTTAGCCGCAGTAGATGTTCCCAGGCGAGTTCAAGAATCATCCGCACTGCTTCCGAATGATAAGTAATACTAAGCCTTGATCCCAAAGCATGGAGGTTTTAAACGCCGTGTCAGGTATATCTTTAGTGATATGAGTGCATCAAAGGAACCTACTGCACGTGCTGGAAATCCAAATGTGAGATGGAAAGCCAGGAGCGCCCAGCAGATCAGCACGTTTGATGGAGAGAGAATCAGCATTGGTATTTCAGGCCAATGGCATTTTATCAGAACTGGGAAAATGTTAGGAGTAAGACATGCTTAAAGATATGGCAGAGTTTGGGAAGAAGGGGGGGGGGGGAGAGGGAGAAGGGGAGAGAGGGGGGGGAGAGGGGGAAAGGGGGGAGAGGGGGGGGAGAGGGGGGGGAGAGGGGGGGAGAGAGGGGGGGGAGAGAGGGGGGAGAGAGGGAGGGAGAGAGGGAGAGAGAGAGGGGGAGAGAGAGAGAGAGAGAGAGAGAGAGAGAGAGAGAGAGAGAGAGAGAGAGAGAGAGAGAGAGAGAGAGAGAGAGAGAGAGAGAGAGAGAGAGAGAGTGTCTGTCAAAGGCAGAGGGAAAGGGTAATTGAATGAATTGAAGCATGAAAGAAGCACATGCACTTGCTTGAGTTTAGAAGGATGAGGGGGGGCCTCATTGAAACTTACCGTAAAGTGAAAGTCCTGGATTGAGTGGATGTGGAGAGGATGGTTTCACTAGTGGGAGAGTCTAGGACCAGAGGGCACAGCCTCAGAATAAAAGGACGTACCTTTAGAAAGGAGATGAGGAGGAATTTCTTTAGTCAGAGGGTGGTGAATCAGTGGAATTCATTGCCACAGAAGGCTGTGGAGGCCAATTCAATGGATATTTAAAAGGCAGAGATTGACAGATTCTTCATTAGTACGGGTGTCAAGGGTTATGGGGAGAAGGCAGGGGAATGGGGTTGAGAGGGAAAGATAGATCAGCCATGATTGAATGGCAGAATAGACTTAATGGGCCGAATGGCCTAATTCTGCTCCTATAAGTTATGAACTTATGTAATAGAAGGTTAATGCAGCAGGGGTGAAAATAGGAGAAAATTACTTAGTGTGAAATTACCATGAGAAAAGGGAGAACGAACAAACTGTACATATAAGCACCTGTGGTCAGGATTGTGTCTGGGTCTCTGGTGCTGTAAGGCAGCAACTCTACCTCTGTGTCACCGTGCCACCCTTGTTTCCATCCTAAATATGGAATACCTCAAAGATGGACAAGAGTTAAAACAAACTACAAGTTCTCCCACCCCACCGTAAACAATTGAACTCTTCAGAGATACAATAAGAAGTGGTATTTCTTTAACCACAGGCTGTCACTGAAAGAAATTTGACTGCAAAAAGCAGATCTGCTGAGTACAAATAATCTTTGGAGAGACACGCCATGGTGGGTTAAATATGTGTTGTGATTAGATACTGCCTGGGGAAGGGGCTCATCTTAGATTCGTTGAGAACTAGTAACTAAATAACTGTGTATTTGACAAGAAAATACTCATTCATGATATGCGACTCTAACATGGGATGCTGCAGATCACTTGTAGCGATGCATTGAGGCTGATAGTCGCTGTATGATTAGTTAATGTTAAATCAACCAGAAGACCACACCTGGAGTATTGTGTACAGTTTTGGTCTCCTAATGTGAGGAAAGACAGGTTACAGAGAAGGTTCACCAGATTGATTCCTGGGATGGCAGGACTTTCATATGAAGAAAGATTGGATAGACACGGCTTGTACTCGCTGGAATTTAGAAGATTGAGGGGGGATCTTATAGAAACTTACAAACTTCTTAAGGGGTTGGACAGGCTAGATGCAGGAAGATTGTTCCCGATGTTGGGGAAGTCCAGAACAAGGGGTCACAGTTTAAGGATAAGGGGGAAGTCTTTTAGGACCGAGATGAGAAAGTTTTTTTTCACACAGAGAGTGGTGAATCTGTGGAATTCTCTACCACAGAGGGTAGTTCATTGGCTATATTTAAGAGGGAGTTAGATGTGGCCCTTGTGGCTAAAGGGATCAGGGGGGTATGGAGAGAAGGCAGGTACAGGATACTGAGTTGGATGATCAGCCATGATCATATTGAATGGCGGCCCTCGAAGGACCGAATGGCCTACTCCTGCACCTATTTTCTATGTTTCTATGTTTCTAAGACTCTGCCTTAGTCGCTTCCATGAATACCCTTAAATAAACTGGTGAATGAAAGAGATTTGAACCAAGGGACCGTAGTGCAGAAGCAGAAGAAAAAACATAGGAATGGGATAACTGCAAGGAGCTGGTACAGATTCAATGGCCAAAAGGCAGCCTCAGACCTATAATTCCATGAAGCAGGGAAGGATGGCACGGTAGCGCAGCGGTAGAGTTGCTGCTTTACAGTGAATGCAGCGCCGGAGACTCAGGTTCGATCCTGACTACGGGTGCTGTACTGTAAGGATTTTGTACGTTCTCCCCGTGACCTGCGTGGGTTTTCTCCGAGATCTTCGGTTTCCTCCCACACTCCAAAGACGTTCAGGTATGTAGGTTAATTGGCTGGGTAAATGTAAAAATTGTCCCTAGTGTGTGTAGGATAGTGTTAATAGTGTTAATGTGCGGGGATCGCTGGGCGGCGCGGACTTGGTGGGCCAAAAAGGCCTGTTTCCGCGCTGTATATATATGATATGATATGATATGATAATGGGGATTAATAAAATGGCAGAGGTTAAATTAATACCATGTGGACTTCACAGATGAAGCGTAGGTGAAAATTCTGGAGAGTGGAAAAATGGAGATCAGAGAATTTAAGGAACATATCAAAAATCTGTCTCAAAATATGAAATAAGGAGTAAAATCTCCACAGCTGGTGATGAAGGCGTAGAATTCTCCACCAGGCAAGCCAGTGACCATTTATTCATCAAATCAAGTCAAGTCAAGTTTATCATATTCACAAGCACGGTGAGTTGCAGATACGTTGAAAATCTTGCTTGCAGCAGAACCACAAACACATAAATTCAGACATCACCAGAGAAACATAAACTTGAGTACATCAAATGTAAAATTGCACATACATTACGCAAGAGAGTGAAAAGAAAAAGACTGCAAAAAAACCATCAGTGCAAACCAGCAGTAATGGTTTTTTTTTTGATGAGTCAACATACAACAGAGAGATATAACATCTGGTTGAGTGGTGCCATAACAACGTCCTATTACCGAACACCAACAAAACCAAGGAACTAACCGTTGACATCAGGAAGGAGTAGCTTTTAAATTCTGGGCATCAACCCGTTGGATGACCTGTCCTGGGCCCAGCACATAGATACCATCATGAGGAAGGCATGCCAGGGCCACCATTTCCTTACAAGCTGAAAGAGATTTGACATTGTACCAAATACTTCAACAAACTTCTACAGAGCCACTGTCGAAAGTATCCTGACTGGATGCATCGTTGACTGGTGCAGTAACGATGAGAGTGCGGGGGTCCCACCGTGAGGAGGGGAGGGGGGGAAAACAATGGAGGTCCCGGCATGGGGGGTGGGGGGCGCCGTGAGGGAGGGGGAAGAACATTGACCAATGGCTTGGCGGGACCGCCAGGAAGGTGGAGGGGTGGGGGGTGGGGGGGGGGGGGGGGAGAACAATGGAGGAGCCGGCGTACTTTGTAACTTTGTCAGCGCCCTAGGTGGTGACTATTTGCATACCTTGGGTATGCAAGCAAAGAATTTCACTGTGCCTTGTCACATGTGACAATAAAGTATTCCATTCCATTCCAATTCCAATTCACAGGAATGCAAGAGGCTGCAGAGAGTGGTGGACTCAGCAAGTTCCGTCGTGGGCATAGCCCTCCCACAATCAAAGGCATCTGCATGTGGTGCGCAGCCTCAAGAAGAAATCCTAAACAAGGATCCCCACCGTCCAGGATATGCCTTCTCACCGTCCAGGATATGCCTTCTCACCGCTACCATCGGGCAGGAGGTATAGGAGCCTGAAGACTCACACCGCCAACTTCAGGAACAACTACCTTCCGACAACCTCTTGCACTGTTACGGATGGACACAAACAGCTGGAGTAGCTCTGCGGGTTAGGCAGCATCTCTGGAGGAATAGGTGATGGAAAGAACTGCAGATTTAATGTTTATCTTCGAGGAGGAGGAGGAGGAGGAGGAGGAGGAGGAGGAGGAGGAGGAGGAGGAGGAGGAGGAGGAGGAGAATGAAGACGACTCGCCTCCAATCTACCTGTCAAATGTAAATAACTTGGTTAAGCACAAGCATTTTATGGTATTTTGAAATGACTTTACTTATTTTAATATTACGTGCTTCTAAATGCATCTAAGAGAACCTAGCAAACCTGGGGACAGCAGGCGACAGCGCCCGCAATAAGCAACGATACCTGGCGACAAGCTGTCCTGTCGCTGAGAAATTTCACTCTGGATGATTTCTCAGCGACGCGCTGAGATCCACCACGATTCTTGGAAGACTCCTCACGATCATGCCCGCGACACCCCGGCGAACTCTCGGCGACAGCCTAGTCGACAGTAGTCGCCTTAAAATCGCCTATGTGGGACAGGCCCTTAACTTCGGAAGGCACAGATCAATGTGGAGGCACAAAATACAACAAGAAGTGGGGGAGAGAGTAGGGAATCGGCATTGAGATAGAGCCATGTTGCAGGGAATGGTATAGTCATGTACACATTGTCCCTGCGCTCCAGTTTTCTCACATGTCACATGTACGTTGCTTGGTTAACTACCTACTGTGAATTCTCTATCTCGTTGAATCTGCAGTAGGAGGTAATATGAATGTGGGAAGAATAAATAGCAGGGAAAATTAGAAAGGGCATTGGATTGCTCTATGAGCGAGAATAGACTTGATGGGCAGAATAGCCTCATTCTAGGAGATAAAAATGGGCTTTAGTTTTGACCATACCTCATAAGAACAAGGAATATTCTTAAAGCTATACTCCAAATAAACATAACATCAATAAACTCAACAAAGAATGTATGGATGAGGTTTGATTCTCTGAAGAGAAAATCGGTGAATTGAATCAATCAGGTACAAAAGTGGGACCTTTGGCCAATATGGTGGAATGGTGACGCAGCGGTATGGTTGCTGCCTGACACACCAGAGACCCAGGTTCGATCCTGACTACGGGTGCTGTCTGTGCGGAGTTTGTACATTCTCCCCATGACATTGAGGTTTTCCCCCGGGTGCATTGGTTCCCTCCCACACTCCAAAGATATACAGGTTTGTAGGCTAATTTGGCTTCGGTAAAAATTGTAAATTCTCCCTAGTGTTAGTGTTATGGGGATAGGGATGATAGTGTTAGTGTATAAGGGATCGCTGGTCAGCATGGAGACCGCTGTTTCCACGCTATATCTCTAAACTAAACTAAACTAAACTAATGTAGATTTAGGGACAGAAAATAGAAGAAAGATTGAAGCATTTGTTGAAAACAAAATCTTTGAACTGGTGTAAAAGACACTGACTAACAGGATAGAGGACCGGTCGGTGATGTGTAAAATACAGATAAGGTATAACACAGAATCTGAGGGAAGATGAGAGAAGTATCAGGGTTGAATTGTTAAGGATGAAGTGTGCCTTTGGGGGAAGATTTTAGTTACCACGTGAGATCAAAGTCAAAAAGTGTACATGGTCTTAGAGAGAGAGAGTGAATGAGAACAAGAGAACGAGAAAAGGGAAAGAGTGAGAGAGAGAGAGAGAGAGAGAGAGAGAGAGAGAGAGAGAGAGAGAGAGGAGAGAGAGAGAGAGAGAGAGAGAGAGAGAGAGAGAGAGAGAGAGAGAGAGAGAGAGAGAGAGGAGAGAGAGAGAAGGGGAGAGAGGGAGGGAGGGAGAGGGAGAGAGAGAGGGAGGGAGAGGGAGAGAGAGAGAGAGAGAGAGAGAGAGAGAGAGAGAGAGAGAGCGCAGGATGACGACATTCAGCAATTGACAAGAACGAAGTACCTCAGGGAGCAAGTGTCTGAGGTGGCAATAAACAGACGGTGATGGTCTTTGATAAATATCAAGCCTTTGTAATGGATTCAAGTTACTAAATAAATCTGCTGTGCTTGTAAACTTAATACCTGGACTCACGGTGGTCTGTTGCAGTCACAAACAAGTTTCTTCAGTCAGATTAAGTTAAATCCTGAAAGCAGGAATATCAGAAAATAGTAAGATCTGAACAGGCAAGATAAATAGTGGTTTAGAGCTTCTCTGGATTTTAGAGATTACATTGCTTCACTTTTCAAGATAGAAGGAAAGAGATAACAGTGACCCATTGACCAG
Source organism: Rhinoraja longicauda (assembly GCF_053455715.1). Classification (NCBI taxonomy): domain Eukaryota; kingdom Metazoa; phylum Chordata; class Chondrichthyes; order Rajiformes; family Arhynchobatidae; genus Rhinoraja; species Rhinoraja longicauda. Next base: position 49,947,606 of record NC_135961.1, on the reverse strand, counting down.
CTATCTGGATAGCAGTGGTTGGGAAAGTGTTGAAAATAAAATTACTGATCATTGAAAAATCTTTTTATTCACAAAATGCTGGAGTAACTCAGCAGGTCAGGCAGCATCTCGGGAGAGAAGGAATATCTTAGTATGCTAGATCAGCACCAACACAGATCTATGAAAAGGATTTGGCAAAGAGCTTTGTCTGTTGAAACTAATGGAATAAATAGAAGGGAACAATGATTTGCTTTTGAGAAAAATAATATAGATCATTAAACAAAATCAGTACTCATTAGGTATTAGCATGGTCTGAATGCTGGTTAATGTACAGAATAGAGGGTAAAAATATTATTAATCGGCTTTGGAAGGCTGTAACTAAACACATACTATGATCGTCAGTGATGAACACTGGACCTGGACTATCTCCGACATCTCCCGTTTCTGGACCTCACCATCTCCATCACATGAGACAGACTAGTGACTGACATCTACTATAAACCCACTGACTCGCACAGCTATCTGGACTACACTTTTTCCCACCCGGTCTCCTGCAAAAAGTCTATCCCCTACTCCCAATTCCTCCGTCTACGCCGCATCTGCGCCCGGGATGAGGTGTTTCACACTAGGGCGTCAGCGATGTCCTTATTCTTCAGGAAACGGGGCTTCCCCTCTTCCATTATAGATGAGGCTCTCACTAGGGTCTCTTCTACATCCCGCAGCTCCGCACTTGCTCCCCCTCCCCCCACTCGCCACAAGGACAGAATCCCCTTCGTTCTCACCTTCCACCCCACCAGCCAGCGGATCCAACAAATCATCCGCCAACATTTCCGTCACCTACAATGGGACCCCACCACCGGCCATATCTTCCCATCCCCTCCCCTCTCTGCATTCTTCAGAGACCATTCCCTCCGTAACTCCCTGGTCCACTCGTCCCTTCCTACCCAAACCACCCCAACCCCGGGCACTTTCCCCAGCAACCGCACAAGATGCAACACCTGTCCCTTTACCTCCCCCCTCAACTCCATCCAAGGACCCAAACAGTCTTTCCACGTGAGACAGAGGTTCACCTGCACCTCCTCCAACCTCATCTATTGCATCCGCTGCTCCAGATGTCAACTTATTTACATCGGCGAAACCAAGCGCAGGCTCGGCGATCGCTTCGCTCAACACCTGTGCTCGGTCCGCGTTGGCCAAACTGGTCTCCCGGTGGCCGAGCACTTCAACTCCCCCTCCCATTCCCAGTCTGACCTTTCTGTCATGGGCCTCCTCCAGTGCCATAGTGAGGCCCACCGGAAATTGGAGGAACAGCACCTCATATTCCGCCTCAGCTTGCAGCCCAGTGGTATGAACATCGACTTCTCCAACTTTAGATAGTTCTTCTGTCCCTCTCTTCCCCTCCTCCTTCCCAGATCTCCCTCTATCTTCCTGTCTCCACCTATATCCTTCCTTTGTCCCGCCCCCTGACATCAGTCTGAAGAAGGGTCAAGATCCGAATCGTCACCCATTCCTTCTCTCCCCAGATGCTGCCTGACCTGCTGAGTTACTCCAGCATTTTGTGAATAAATACCTTCGATTTGTACCAGCATCTGCAGTTATTTTCTTATACTCCCTCAGCTCAATACTTACATTACACAGCATTTAGATAATGTACTGACTGTAATGTATCCGAAATTAGATGACAAAAAACAACCAGATGGGAAATGAGGAGAATGCAGAGAAGCCACAAATAGGCAAATGGGTATGAATGTAACATTCTCAATGAATGAGTGAATGATGAATGATATTTTAGTATCACATGACATATCACAGTGAGATTCTTTGTTTAGCATTCCCAAGGTATGCAAAGAGTTGCCACATATTGGGCGACAAAGTTACAAAGTATTTCAATTAGTCCCCCTTTGCTCTCAGTGTCCCCCCCCCCCCACCCCCCCCCCCACCACCCCCCGCCCCCCACCCCATGCTGGGTCCCCCTTTGTTCTCTTGGCGGCCCCCTCACATCTGGTCCCTTGTTGTTCTTGATGGCGTATCCAGCGGCCAGGCAGTCCTCTGGCATGCACAGCGGGCCCATCTGAGCTCCGGCATGCACTGTAGACCCATCTGAGCTCTGGCATGCACTGTGGACCCATCTGACCTCGCACGCACCGTGGGCCCATCTGACCTCTTGCACCCACCCTGGGCCCATCTGACCTCTGGCCCCACACAGGTTCATCTGACCTCTGGCACCCACCGCGAGCCCATCTGATCTTCTACATCCACTGTGGGCCCATCTGACCTCTGGCACCCTCGCAAGCCCATCTGACCTCCGGCACCTACGCAGGCTCATCTGACCTCTGGCACTGACCACGGGTCCATCTGACTTCTGGCTTGCACTGTGGGCCCATCTGACCTCTGGCACTGACCACGGGTCCATCTGACCTCTGGCACCCACGCAGGCCCATCTGACTTCTGGCTTGCACTGTGGGCCTATCTGACCTCCGGCACGCACAGCCGACCCGTCCTCGACCACTGGCCCCTTCCTTGACCGCCGTCGCCCACCCTTGACCTCATCCTGGGTCGCTGGCAAAATCCTCGACCGCGGGCACCTGACCTTGTCCTCGACCACCGCCCACCCCTTCCACCACCTTCAGGTCCTCTTCTGACAGCTCTGCAGCGCCATCCCAGCATCCGGGCCACGGGGATCCACCGCCTGGCTTCTCCGCAGGCTCCTAGGAGTCTCAGTACTTCATGGGGGGGAGATCAACCGGAATACAGTAAAACTAATCTATTAATCAGATTTTGGTGGTGCTGAAAACAATTTGCTGCTAATTGAAGCTCAATGATTCACTCCGACCCTGGCCTGGATGTCTACCCTTGAGCTACAACTTTAGGCTGTGCACGCCATACGCAAGAAGAGGAAGAAGTAGAAGACTCTGGTAGAGAATGGGACCCCTCAAAACTGGTTGTAATATAATTACTGTTAGATGATTAAAGAAAATGAAGTTAATTGCAAAGACTTAATGCCTGTGGATTTGACTCATTATCATGAGTCACTGTGCTACTGATTTAATATGGAGTAAAACTGAACGCCGTCTGTAACCAAATCAAAGGCGTACAGGTATGTAGGTTAATTGGCTGGGTAAATGTAAAAATGTCCCTAGTGGGTGTAGGATAGTGTTAATGTGCGGGGATCACTGGGCGGCACGGACTTGGAGGGCCGAAAAGGCCTGTTTCCGGCTGTATATATATGATATGATATGATATGAAAGGCCCACCCCACTGGCCAAGCTCAAAGGGCTTCTTGTAAATTGTGAAGATAAACACAAAATGCTGGAGTAACTCAGCAGGACAGGCTGCATCTCTGGAGAGAATGAATGCCTGACGTTTCGGGTCGAGACCCTTCTTCGGGTCCAGCATTTTGTGTCTATCTTTGGTGTAAACCAGCATTTGCTGTTCCTTCCTGCACATCTTGTAAATTGTGGATGGAAGAAGCCACTGTCATTGGGGGTAGACCAATTGGCTTCTGCAGCACGAAATGTAGTATCATTTATTGTGTGCTTCCAAAGAGAATTACATAATTTATTTGAAGGACAGAATTTTTTTTACAGGACTACGATGAAAAATGGAATAGGATAAGGTTGTTTGTGTCAAGTCAAGTCAAGTTTATTTGTCACATACACATACAGGATGTGCAGTGAAATTAAAGCGGCAATGCCTGCGAATTGTGCACAAAAAAAGAATTACAGTTACAGCATATAAATAAAGTTAATAAAGTTACTATAGTGTAGACAAAATTTAGTCTCTGGAGTTATAAAAGTTGACAGTCCTGATGGCCTGTGGGAAGAAACTCCGTCTCATCCAAAAGGACATGGGATGCTCTTAGAAGTGTGATGGTGAGAGGTCAGGGTATGCATGCTCCTGTTATAGTGAAAGAAAGACAGATAGTATCATATCATATCATATCATATATATACAGCCGGAAACAGGCCTTTTCGGCCCACCAAGTCCGTGCCGCCCAGCGATCCCCATACATTAACACTATCCTACACCCACTAGGGACAATTTTTAGATTTACCCAGCCAATTAACCTACATACCTTTACGTCTTTGGAGTGTGGGAGGGAACCGAAGATCTCGGAGAAAACCCACGCAGGTCACGGGGAGAACGTACAAACTCCTTACAGTGCAGCACCCGTAGTCAGGATCGAACCTGAGTCTCCGGCGCTGCATTCGCTGTAAAGCAGCAACTCTACCGCTGCGCTACGATAATAATAATGAACCCCGGATGACGCGGAAACTTGAGGCGCTGGTGAGGAAACAGAAGGAGGCATAGATCAGGTACAGGCCGTTGGGATCAAGTGAATCCCTGGAGGAGTAGAGGGATTTGGGAGCATACTTAAGGAAATAAGGAAGGAAAAAAGAGGGCTTGAGGTAGCTCTGGCAGATAAGAATAAGGAGAATCTTAAGAGATTTTATTAGCTTATTGAGGAATAAAGGGAACCAGAGAGAGAATGGGACCCCTCAAAAACGAAAATGGTCATCTATGTGTAGAGCCGTCGCAGATGGGCAAGGTCCTCAATGAACATTCCCCTTCCGTTTTTACCATGGAGAAAGACACAAAGACAAGGGAATTTGGGAAACTTAACGGCGATGCCTTGAAGACATTCTATATTGCATTTGAGGAAGTGCTGGATGTCCTAAAGCATATAACGGTTTAGTTTAGTTTAAACATACAGTGTGGAAACAGGCCCTTTGGCCCACCGAGTTCGTCTCAACCAGCGATCGTCCATGCACTAGTTCTATCCTACCACCTAGGGACAATTTACAGAAGCCAATTAACCTACAAACCTGTACATCTTTGGAGTTTGGGAGCAAACAGGAGCACCTGGAGAAAACCCATGTGGTCACAGGGAGAACATGCAAGCTCCATACAGACACCTCCCGTAGTTAGGATTGAACCCAAGTCTCTGGTCCTGCAAGGCAGCAATTTTACCGCTGCGTCACTGTGCCACCCTAAAGGTAAGTAAATCTTCTGGACCTGACCAGGTAAAGCCAAGGACACTGTTGGAAGCAAATGAATAAATTGCAGGAGCCCTGGCTGAGATATATAAAGCACCATTAGGCAGGGAAGATTGGAGGGTGGATAATGTTGTGCCTCTATTTAAGAAGGGCTGCAAGGATAACCCAGGGTAAGACAAGTAAATCCTACACGTGTGATAGGAAACTTAATGGAGAGGATTCTGAGAGATCAGATACACATGGATTTTGAAAGACTGTGGTTTATTAGGGATTGCCAGCATGGTTTTGCGTGCAAGAGATCATGTCTCACAAAATTGGTTGAGTATTCTGAAGAAGTAACCAAAAAGAATGATGAGCACAAGGCCTTAGCAATAGTGTGTATGGGCACGGACTTGGAGGGCCGAAAAGGCCTGTTTCCGGCTGTATATATATGATGATGATGATGATGATGACTTTAGCAAAGCTTTTGATAAGTTTCCACATGGTAGGCTGCTCTGGTACATTAGATTGCATGGGATCCATGGAGAGCTTGCTACTGGATGCAGAATGGGCTTAATGGAAGGTAACAGAGGCAGGTGCTGGTAGGTTGTTTTTTGGACTGGAGGCTAGTGATTAGTGGTGTGCCTCAGTTCGCTGCTAGGCCCCTTGCTGCTTGTCATAGCTATCAATGATCTGGATGAGAATGTAGAAGGTATGTCCAAAGATTTTTTATTTTTAGTTTAGTTTAGTTTAGTTTAGTTTAGTTTAGTTTAGTTTAGTTTAGTTTAGTTTAATTTAGTTTAATTTAGTTTATTTTGGAGTACAGCACGGAAACAGGCCCTTTGGCCCATCGGGTCTGCACCGACCAGCTATCCCCGCATATTAACACTATCCTACACAGACTAGGGACAATTTCTACTTTTACCAAGCCAATTAACCTGCCTTTGGAGTGTGGGAGGAAACCGAGGATCTCGGACAAAACCCACGCAGGTCATGAGGAGAACGTACAAACTCTGTACAGATAGCAACTGTAGTCGGGATCGAACCCGGGTCTCTGACACTGCAAGCGCTGTAAGGCAGCAACTCTACCGCTGCGCCACTGTGAAATTTCAACATTTAAAGAAAGTCAAATTTTGCAGACGATAAGTCATGATAAGTGATATGATGAGTATAAGGTGTTGCCTCCTGCAAGGCAAACCGGGGCAGGCATTCCCCGATGAATGGTGGGACTCTGGGGAGGGTTGCTGAGCAGTGGGATCTTGGAGCATTGTTCCCTGAAAGTGGCATTGCTGGCATCAAGGGAAGTGAGGAAGACTTTGACATGCTGACTTGCATTAATCAGGGAATTGAATATGGATAGGGGAGTCGACAACCTGAGGACATAGGTTTACAGTGAGGGGGGAAAGATTAAACAGGAACCTGAAGGGCAACCTATTCACACAGAGAATGATGGGTATATGGAAATGTGAAATGATCGCAAGATGAAGTACCTGAGGCAGATACAATAACAACATTTAAAAGACGTTTGGACAGGGAATGGAGAGATTTGGACCGAGTGCAGGAAGCTGTGAAATTTCAATCAGCTTCATGGAAGGCATAGACATCGAGAGCTGAGATGCCAATTCCTGCGCTGTGCTGTTCGAGGTTCTACGCTACTGACACCAATTCTTCACTGAAATGGTCGTGTTGTATATCTTCATCTAAAACGTGGTTGCGTTTTTGAGATGCTTGCTTCTGAGCTGGGTCGCCGAAGGAAAAGATTGTTCCTTTCTGTTTGAATCGAGCGAGAGCATAACAGAATGGATGACTCATTCCATCCTGTGGAATCGGTAAACTAGCCAGCACATCTTTGACATTCCACAGAACTGCCAAGTTCATCACTGCAGTCTGTTCCATGCCCTGAAGGAATGCAATTTTGAAGTGGGAAATTATAATTTTACGGCAATTTCCATTTCAGTTGCTAAATGGAGCTTTCATGAGGCCATGCAATTCTTTGTAGCTCTGACATCACTGCCTGCATTTTCACTGCAAATTAGGATTGAACTGCCATTTTGGAACTGTTTGAAGAACGTTGCCTGTTAAATAATCTTGTTTCAGCAATGCTCTACATTCTTCAAGGTCAAGGACTGCACTCAGTTCGAAAGGATCTCTCACTGCCAGGCAATAAGTAGCAAGTAATGTTCTGTTAACTAATATCATCAAAGATCCATGAGTTCCACTTTCATGCCCAAAGCAGTTCACGGAGCAAATTTGTTTTTCCACTCTCGATAAGAGAAGGAATATCTACAATAACTTAGAAATATAAACATAAGATGAGAATGAAATAGGAGACCATTGAGCCCTTTGTTCCTGCTGCACCATTCAATAAGATCGTGGATGATCTTTAACCACAGAGCCATGATCCTGTGTTATCTTCACGGATGGCCTCACTATTTAAAAAAATCAGTGACTGAGCCCTCTTGGAAAGACAATTCCAAACCTTTTGAGTCAAATGATGTCTCTTTATCTCTGTTCTGAAGGGCTCACTCCTTATTTTTAGGAAATACCCTCTTTGATACTAGATACCCTGGTCAGGGAAAATGAAGTTCAAAAAACCTCAATTGAATTCTGCTGTATCGTCCTTGACCTGAACACATTCACTCTCTTTTTCTCTCCACAAGCATTGATTGACCTGCTGGTGTTTCCAACATTTTCAATAGACAATAGACAATAGACAATAGGTGCAGGAGGAGGCCATTCGGCCCTTCGAGCCAGCACCGCCATTCAATGTGATCATGGCTGATCATTCTCAATCAGTACCCCGTTCCTGCCTTCTCCCCATACCCCCTGACTCCGCTATCCTTAAGAGCTCTATCTAGCTCTCTCTTGAATGCATTCAGAGAATTGGCCTCCACTGCCTTCTGAGGCAGAGAATTCCACAGATTCACAACTCTACCCTACACATAATTTAAAAAAAAACTTTTCAACAAGAATATATTTTTGTAAGTCAATAGACAATAGACAATAGACAATAGGTGCAGGAGTAGGCCATTCAGCCCTTCGAGCCAGCACCGCCATTCAATGCGATCATGGCTGATCACTCTCAATCAGTACCCCGTTCCTGCCTTCTCCCCATACCCCCTCACTCCGCTATCCTTAAGAGCTCTATCCAGCTCTCTCTTGAAAGCATCCAACGAACTGGCCTCCACTGCCTTCTGAGGCAGAGAATTCCACACCTTCACCACCCTCTGACTGAAAAAGTTCTTCCTCATCTCCGTTCTAAATGGCCTACCCCTTATTCTCAAACTGTGGCCCCTTGTTCTGGACTCCCCCAACACTGGGAAGTCCCGTGAGAATAGGCACAGTCTTAAGCTCTCCTCATAGGCATAGGTTTAAGCTCGCCTCATAGGCACAGACTTAAGCTCTCCTCACCCAGCAATCCCGGAATCAGTCAGGTGAGTAGTCACAAAATGGCGCAGCGGTAGAGTTGCTGCTTTACAGCGCCGGAGACCCGGGTTCGATCCTGACTATGGGTGCTTGTCTCTGTGGAGTTTATACGTTCTCCCCGTGACCTTTGTGGGTTTTCTCTGGGGTCTCCGGTTCCTCCCCCACTCCAAAGTCATATAGGTTTGTAGATTAATTGGCTTAGTATAATTGTCAATTGTCCCTTGTGTGTGCAGAATAGTGTTAATTTACGGGGATCGCTGGTTGGCGCGGACTTGGTGGGCCGAAGGGGCTCTTTCCGTGCTGTATCCCTAAACTAAACTAAACTAAACTAAATTGAAATGCTAGAGTATCTCAGCGGGTCCGGCAGCTACTCTGGAGAAAAGGGATAGGTTATGTTGCCTAGACTTCCACCTTGAACCAATTGACACTGAGATGCTGGAGGTGGTGTGATCAATCCATGACTGTGCGGAGATGTGTTATTTTCGAGGTGCCCACTGAATAGAATGATCAGCTGCACTGTTAGACTGGAAGATCTGAGCTTGTTTTCATTGGATCGAAGAGGATTGAGAGGAATTGAGAGAGATGGACAAGAATACGTGCTGGTTTGGATCTGTGGCAGGTAGAAGAAAGTTATCCCAATTGGCAGATGGTTAAAGAGGCAGCAGATATCAGGGAGGCGGAATTTATTTTTTTACAGTAAGAGAAGACAAGCTCTAGATTTCATTGCTTGTGAATGTTGTGGATAAAGAATCGATCAGAACCCTTAACAGGGAATTGGATAGACACTTGGATTATGATGGATTGCAGGACTGAGGGGAAAGAGTTGGGAATTGAGACTAGCAAGATTGCTCTAGTAAGGGCCAGAATGAACTTGAAGGGCTGACTGGTCTCCTTTTATGATCCTATGCCTGTTGACTGCAACCAGCAGTTGTCTAGATCTCACCGCTCGTATACATTAGCAAGGGTTTCAAATGTGCATCTCCTAAAAACACAGTTTGGGTGAACCGTCAGTCAAGCAGGAAGCAAGTCAGAGCTGGAATAGAAATTGGTCATTCCAGGGCTTTTAGAGTACATTTTGGAGTGTGGGGAGGTATCCCATAAAGGACCAAAAGACTCAACAAACACAAATCAAAAGGCAACCTCATCGGATAATCCTGGAGTTCAATGCTTGACCCAAGTATCGGAAAAAGCTAAAGGAAGTCAAAGTGTTCTAGTTAATTAGTTAGAGCATTTCCATATGTGTGCTGCAGAGAGTGGTGGACTCAGCCCAGTCTATTATGGATGGTCCTCACCACAATCGTAAGCTTCTACATGAGATGCTGCCTCCAGACGGCTACATCTGTCATGGATTGCACCATCCGGGCCAGTCCCTTTTCTCACTATCACCGTCGGGCAGAAGGTACAGATGCCTGAAGTCACACACTACTATGTTTAGGTGTAGCTGCTTACCTACAACCATCAGGTTCTCAAACTGACCTGCATAAGCCAAATCCTACCTCAGCAATGGAACCCTGCAGACTACGCCTTGCAATAGCATGGACTTGTTTCCTAATTATGTTTCGCACAAATGCTTTGTTTCTTTTGCACAGCCTTCGTCTTTTCACATCCTTGCAGAGGTTGTATTAATTTATGTGTGATTTGTATATAGTTTGTGTCTTGTCTATGTGCACAATGCTGCTGCAAGCAAGATTTTCTTTGTACCTGTACCTCACCGTACTTGTGCACGTGACAATAAATCACACCTGCCTCGGCTTGACTTCGACCTTTTGCACCAATGCCCTCCATTACCCATCTACCACCAACTTCTAACATGCGTCAGAGTTCAGATGCCATTCAGCTCACTCTCAATAAGCGGTGTTTCAGTCGCACACTCTTATCTCACAAGTTCCCCGGCCAAGTGGCGATTTAGCCATGGCAAACACTTCACCAAAATAGGTTGCATGGAACTCTCTCTTCCAGGATAAGTCTGGAGGAGAGCTAATATTGTTCCTTTATCTAAGAAGGACAACAAGGAGAAGCCAGGTAAACATGGGTCAATAGACAATAGGTGCAGGAGTAGGGCATTCGGTCCTTCGAGCCAGCACCGCCATTCAATGTGATCATGGCTGATCATTCACAACCAGTACCCCGTTCCTGCCTTCTCCCCATACCCCCTGACTCCACTATCCTTAAGAGCTCTATCTAGCTTTCTCTTGAAAGCATCCAGAGAATCGGCCTCCACTGCCTTCTGAGGCAGCGAATTCCACAGATTTACAACTCTCTGACTGAAAAGATTTTTTCTCATCTCCGTTCTAAATGGCCTACCCCTTATTCTTAAACTGTGGCCCCTTGTTCTGGACTCCCCCCAACATTGGTCAGTGATCCTTACATCAATTGTAAGGAAATTACTGAAGTAAATCCAAAGGCAAGAGACTTGCATAGATTTGAAAGAGCAGGAGCTGATTGGGGATAGTCAGCATGGCTTTGCAGGCCAAATCCTGCTTTGCTAATTTGATCAAGTTTTTGAGGAAATAGCTATGAAAATTGATGGACAATGTGATAGGCATTGTCAATATGGACTTTAACTGGTTGATGGTTAGTTTAGATTCTGTACCCTACAGGTCCCTGTATCCATACTGTATCTTTCTATGACACATTGACTCCATTTCATTGAAATTGCAGATGAAGTGGCAGATTTAGATTGCCTAATGACAGGAAATTCGTGTCTCTGACAGCAAATTAATTGCTAAACCTCTGTACCGCACTTAGTCCCACTCCACTATGAAAACTGCCTGGTGCCATTGTGCAATTACTCCACTATTCTAGGCAGTACATCAGAGTTGCAAAGTATGATGGTCAGTTTCATAACCAAGTTCAACCCGTGGAGCCATTGTAAATGTCTCTTTTCCCTCTTATTCGTAAATGGCGACTGATAAAATTGTTGCAATCAAGATGTTATGAATGAATTCCTATAAGTTTAGTTTAGTTTAGAGATGCAGCGTGGAAACAGGCCATTCGGCCCACCGAGTACGCACCGACCAGCGATTCTCGCACATTAGCACTATCCTACACACACAAGGGACAACTTACACTTATACCAAGTCTACAAATCCAAGCCAATTAACCTACAAACCTGTATGTCTTTGGAGTATGGGAGGAAACTGAAGATCTCAGAGAAAACCCAAGCGGTCACGGGGAGAACGTAAAAACTCCGTACAGACAGCACCCGTAGTCGGGATCGAACCTGGGTCTCTGGCTCTGCAAGTGCTGTAAGGCACCAACTCTACCGCTGTGCCACTGGTCACCCGTAAGATTTGAGAAATTCACATGCTTCTCTCTAGCACTGCTGTCTCACAGCTCCAATGACCAGAGGTCCTATTGATGCTGTTGGAGAAAGATTGTCACACTTGGTTGCCGTCAGTGGACACGCACTTTACTCCATCTCACCAGCTATTTCGAAAATGGCTGTTAGGTTAATAACACTAATCGAGTGTCCATTTTATTCCCTGCTACACAGCCCGATGGAACTCCTTTGAGAGTGCAGTCACTTGGGTAAAGCCATCTGGAGAAACATGTGGCTGGCAAGCTGAGAAGAAGACAATGATACTTCCCTTCGAGACACTCGTTAAACCAGTTGTTCCAGGCAAACAACTGTTGAATTCAACCGTGAAATAACCACATGCTGCTTTTCACATTCTCGCTATTGGAGCATTTGCAAGTATTACTCCTTTCTTGATAACACCCATAATTCTTCGGTACAAGCTGAATGACGCACGGGACGGAGCAAATAACTCAGTCTTCTGATGTTAGTTGTTTCTTTGCAGAAGCAGCAAGTATTCAGCCTTGCATTTCTCTTGCAATTTTCTAATTGTTGTTGAATTGTTTCCAGGTGCCAAAGGCCCCTTAAATATTTGATCTCATCTTTCCTTAGTCTCAAGATAAATGTCTCTCCATTACACCCAATCTGATTGTACATCTTATGCGCATTGCACTCGAAATAAAAAATGATGCCGCAGTGTTTGCCTTCAAGAATATTATGGGCATAGGTCCAAGGGGATACGGAAAGGGAAAGAGGTCATTCAGGCCTGCAATACTGTTTAGTTTAGTTTTTACTTAGTTTAGAGATACAGCACGGAAACAGGGCCTTCGGCCCACCGAGACCGCACCGACCAACGATCCCCACACAGTAACACTA